>NC_086210.1:1227500-1477500 GCF_035770615.1 Melospiza melodia melodia
CAAGGAATTTGGGACGCTTGACCCAGGACTCAGGTATCAATCAGATTTTTGTAAGGGAGCCAGGGCTTTTAATAAGTGTCAGAGAGAGGTTTGTTCACAGGGAGAGAATGCAGGAGCAGCACCATAGAATGTGCTGGAAGACTAGAGGATGGGATCCAACAGCTGAGAGAAGTGACAGTATTGGAGGTACTCTTTGGGAGGGATGGACAGCATGATAATGACCCCAACAAGGTCGGGTGCACAGGGCAAATGTTGTGGAGCCTGGCAAATCTGGGGCCATCTCAATACGCCACCTTTACTGCAACAATTAATGCCGATACCGGCTGGGAGACAGTGGGTCATAGGGAGATGTTCAAAGGGGAGACAGTGACAAGTCAGGGCAGACTTTGCTGAGCTCTGTGCAAGCCCTTTCTCCCAGCCCTGCCCCTGTTGCTCTGTGCCCCCCAGTTTTCCTTTTCTCAGAGCTCTTCCTTCAGCCCCGTGCCTGGAATTTTGCTGGGATCTGGCCCCATTGCTGTGATGAGCAGGGGCTCTGCCCATGGACACCAAGGGGTCAGCTCTGCTCTGAAGCAGTGGGGTCATGGAATGGGGACAGGGGCAAGTCCTGGGGTTAGATTCCATCAGCTCAAACAGCTCCTGAGGCTGAGGAGCTCAGCAGCATCTCCTGTCCCAGGACTAAGGGAGGGTGATGGCCAAAGGCAGTTTGAGAGGGTTTCCTGCTTCACCCAGGGAGAGCAGAGACAGCTGTGCAAGGCAAGAGCAGTGGCTGGAACTCAGCGAAGGGCTAGGGGAGCTGCTCTGTCACTCCGTCGGTCCCCAGCTGCCCTTTTCTGCAATCCAGGGCAGTCCCTGTGTTCCCCTGGAAATCAGCCTGACACAACTGAGAGCAGAGGGACCCACAGCAAAGCAAACTGGTTTAGCCTTTCTCAGAGTCCCAGCCCCACTCTGGCCAAGGACACTCCTGTCCCCCAGTGTACCCTGGAGGCAGCTGACAGCTTGGATGGCATCCTGAGGACACACCAAGGGTCCTGTCCATGGCAGTGCTTGAGGAGAGTGGACTCATTGCCAGGGTCCCAGGCTGCCCTGCCCAGAGCTCCCCGGGCACAGGGAGCTGGGACACCCCATTGCTGTGCTCAGCCTGCACAGGAGGAGCCCAAGGGCTGGGCCTGGCCCTGCAGCTGGAACTGCCATTGCAGAGAGCCCCTCAGCAATGCCAGCAGCACCTGGGCAAGGCAAGGAGAGAGAGAGAGCTGGGCCTGAGGAAAAGCCTTTCCCTGGCCAGCCCTGCCCAGCCCCTGCCAGGCAGCAGCAGGGCAGGACAGTGGCCCTCAGGCCCTGGTCAGCAGGGAATGGGCACATGGCCGCAGAGATGCCCTTCATCTCTGGGGCTGCTCTGCTGGCCCAGGAGGGACTGAGGGCCCTGAGCCCCCGGGCTGAGGGCTGTGCTGGCTGCGAGGGGACACAAGAGCTGTGCTGCTCAGGGTAGTGTCTGCCCTGCAGGGCAGGCCCAGCAGGTGCCACATCTGCCCTGCAGCAGGGCTGCCCTCAGCACTGCCTCCCTCCCTCCCTCGCTGCCCATGGCTCTGCTGCTGGAGCTGCCCCAGCCCCAGCTGCTCCTGTGGCCCCGGGCTCCTTCCCTGCTAGAGCTGCCGAAGCCCAGCCCAGCCCCTGGGCCAGCCCTGCCCTGCAGCTGCTCGGCCCTGCAGGGATTAAAGAACAGCTCCCCCAGCCTGGGCACCAGGGAAAGGTGATGCTGCATGAATCTGGAGGCTGGGAAGGTGTAGGCTCTTGCTGAGGTTCCCAGGAAAACTCAGTGTGATGGCTGAAGAGCGTCAGCCCCTGCTCTGGCCTGCACAGCTGAGTTTCCATTGCCACCAAGCTGAGCAGGGAAAAGTGGGAGCACAGATTCAGGAAAGCAGAGACCCAAGCAGGAAACCCCTGCCCTGAATGACCCCATGAAAAGTCCCCTCAGGAATGAGCTGGGCATGAGCTGGAGCTCTGAGCAGCCCTGGCCCACACAGCACCCTCTTCGCAGCAGCAGGACCTGCCCTGGCAGGAGTCACTCCATGCACCCACAGCTCACCTGCAGCGTCCATGGGGAGCTGCCAGGCAGGCTGAGAGCTGCCCCTGGCAGGTGGCACATGCCCTGGGCTGGCCAAGAGTCCTGAGGGCTGCAGGAGCTGCTCTGCAGGAAAGCCCTGGGCAGCCCTGACTGCAGCCCCAGCTTCACCCCATGCAGCCGTCCCTGGCAGCAGGAGCCGTCCTGCCCTGTCCCTCTGACGGTGCCCAGGGCAACCCCACTCCGCAGCACATCCTCCCCCAAAGCAGAAAGGGCAGCAGAGCCATCCTTACAGTCACATCAGTCCTGCCATCTCCAGCTTTAGGAGATCCCTGCAGCCAGAAACTGACTGTGTCAAAAACTGGGAAGATTTCTCCATGAATGAGCTTAAAATTGTCCTTCCAGTTCCTTTAAGTCTCTCTCTGCTTCACTGCTCTCGGGTACCTGCAAGCAGTGCCCTCAGCCCTGCTGGACTGAGAGAAAAGCTGCTCATCAGGAGAAATGACTTTTTGTGTTCTTGGTTTCCAAAAGCTCCTGTGGCAGAAGCCCAGCCCAGCTCAGCAGCACAGACACAGCACAAGGACTTTCATGACCCTCTCAGGGCTTTGCTGCTGTTTACATAAGACTCAGTCCCAGAGAGTGTTCAAAGAACTTCTCAGGAACTAAAAATTAAATTTAAACTCCAAAGTTTCTACAAGTTTTAATGGGTCCCACTGAGGGACACAACTGAGGAAGTTCTCCAGGCAGAGCAGAACATTGGAGGCAGTGATGACACGTGGGGACAAGCAAGGGAAAGGTGTCTCTGGTGCTGAGCAAAGCTGGATGTGTTTGAGGAATGCAAAGGGCCAAGGCCTGAGCCCCAGCCCCTGGCCAGGCAGATCCTGTCCCTCCCTCCTTGCTCAGGGCTCTTCCCGGGATGGGCACTGGCATGCGGGGATGTGCAATGCCAAGGGCAGGATCATGTGGTGGCGTCTGCCAGGCTGCTGAGCAGGGACAAGGAGACAATGAGGCCCTAGGCCTGCAAGGGTCACTTGTCCCCTCCTGGCCCCAGGGCCAGCAGCCATGGCCAAAGTGCTGCCCAAGTTGGCTCTGGCAGGGCTGTCTTGCAGCTGCTGCCAATCCCTGTGCCCTGTGCAGCCCAGGCTGTCCCAAGGAGTCCCTGCCCTGTGCCTCTGTCCCTGCAGGCTGTCAGCATCCCCCGGCTGCCCCACCTGGCTGGGCCCTTCCTTTGCTGACAGCTCTGCCTCCTGCCTCCCTCTGCCTGCCCACACAAAGCCTTTGGCTCATTATCAAAAGGGTTAATTTATTTTTACTGTGCCTGTGAGCTTTTAGCACAGGAACAAGGCATGCAGGGGCTGCCTTCCCAGCAGGAATGGTTGGAAGACAAGAAGACATCTGGCTCAAGAACGCAGTGATAGAAAAAAAGGACTAAATCTGGGAACTTGGGGTGGGTTTTACGGTAATGGATAAATTCTAATACACATTTAGTGACATTGGTAGAATTACATGTTCACATAATGTGAGGAGTTATCCCTTGCTAGACCTCAGGCCTGAATAAATGATGCCCTCTTAAACTGCAAATGTGGGAGATTAGGGACCGATCAGAAGATCTCGTGATGTTACGGGTAGACAGAACCCCTCCCCTTTACTGTTAAAGTTACTTAGCCCCCCATTTTTTTGGCCGTTAACCCCCGTTATATATAACCCTGTGTAACCGTTAATAAATGCCATTTGCCGTCCACCACATTGGGGTCTGCGAGTACGTGGCCTGAGTGGCAGGGGCATTGTCACTGTGCCATTCCCGAATCAGGTCGTCACGCCTCAAGCAGAGGCAACAAAGTGATGCCAAAACCTGGGACATTGCCCGGGGGATGGGGATCGCCTGGTCGGGTGAACGACGGCCGCAGCAGCTGGCCCGGCTCAGCGGGGAGGATACTCCCGGACCAGCGAGAGGAATGGAGGCCCTTGCGAAGGTCATTTTTCATGTTCACAGGCAGTGGGGTATTGACTGCAAGCCAGGGGATTTTGCCCTCGTAGTATCAAGGCTATTGCGGATTGGGGTTATTGGGCAGCCGGTGGATATTCTCCACACAGAAATGTGGTATAGGTGTACCAAGGCCCTAGCCGAGGAGGCCATATCCTCAGGCTCGGGGCGGAATCTCAAATTACGGGGGAGAGTCGTGCGGGCTCTACGGAAAACACGGCAGGAGCAAGAAACGTGGAAAGCCGCGCAGGACTGTTTGCTGGTGGTGCCCTGGCTGGGTGCTGGGGCGGCTACGCAGACTGTGGGTGATTGTGATTTTGCTGAGTGCAGGGATTCACAGCCGTGGGGACGCTCTTTGCGGCTCCCAAGCCCAGGCGCGCCGGCTGACGGAAAAGACCAGGCGCAGTCATTTTGGGACGGGCTGTTAGAAAAAGCGCGAGGCACCACCGTTTAACTTGGAGGCGCAAGGCACCGTCATTAACTCAGCGTCTGAGAGCCTGGGCGGAGCCTCCGCCTTCCGCGCCGCAGGGTGGCAAACCCCGGGGTGGGGGGACGTGGACATGGTCGGCGGGAACAGAGAGGGTTTGCAGGACACCGCACACGCAGGCAGGAAAGAGGGGAGGGCTTTTCCCCAGTTCTCAGACGTGGCACGGACACCGCCAAGCGGGAACGGAGCCAGATCGGGATTGGGACAGCGCAGGTGTTGGTTACAGGCAGAGAGGACATTCCCAAGACCGCGCCTGCGCCGAGACGAGTGCACGGGAGGCGCGGTCAGGGCAGAAGCGCCTGCACTCCTGTGATGGCACAGGCAGAGACGGGGCATGGTCAAGGTGCAGAGGGTGCCCGAGGTACCAGCCCTGCTCCGGTCCCGCGGCAGTGGGCACGCAGCCAACCCCAACAGCCAGCTTCCATGTGTTTCACTATCTCTTTGTGTGATCATCTACAAGACATGTGTCTCTTCAGAATCTTGTCTTTTTGTTTCTTAACTACTCATGTTTTTTAGGTTTCTTTTAAATCCAGATTGCCAGTTTCGTGTTTTTCTTCATTTATTATTTCTTCAGTTATTATACAGTACCTCAGCTGAGAATTCAAGAGGTTTGCTGTGTTTGAAGAATTTCTGTCCTGACAGAAGTTTTGGAGGGATTCAATTATTTAATGGTTTGATTGATCTTTAATTGTAAGGTTTCCTATTCATAATTGCTGTTTTTAAGAGTCTTGTTTTAAAATATATTAAGTAATGTCCATCAATTAGAGTTTGAACTCTTGCCAAGTTCTAGCTCTACTTGAATGGAATGATTGAGAATCAGCCCAGATGTTTTCTGCAACAAGAAGTATTCAAGTCCTTTTGGCTTGGCAATTTGACCATATATGATAGCTGAGCCTGATTTCAAAGGGAGTTTTGAGAAACATGAATCTGGACATGAGTTCTCCAGTTCTCTGTTGTTTCAAGGTTCATCAGCTGTCGCAGACTCTGGGATGACAGTTCAGTGTTGTAGTGACTGATAATTGTATGATTTCAGATGTGTTATTGGTTATGTGTATTATCTGATTGATTGCTAATTGTTGTTATCTTACATTTCCCTATGCAATATTGCATAGAGACTGAAACAGAACAGATCAATGTTTTATTTTCACATCAGGACCCATTCTTCACCTCCAAGATTTTGAGATAATCCTCCAGTCCATGTGGGGACATGGATTTGTTTGTGTTTTAGCAGGTGCAAAATTCCAGGTAGAACTCAGTAAATAATGTGAAACTTGATCAAGTGCATGAGAATGCTGACAAGAAGCATGGGCAAGAAAATGCAGACCATTCCACAAGCAAAAAAAAAAAAAAAAAAAAGAAGAAGCACAGATGTTGACTGCACAGAGATTCCAACCCTTGTGCTTCACCCACAGAAGATTGTAGACTTTACGTTGCTTCATAGATGAGAGTCATGCAGTGATACCTACTAGTGTCACTAGAACTTTGCCCAAAAGACAAGACATTTTAATAATTAGTAAAGACAGAAGCAGCATCCTTAGACTTGTCATTTATCCTTCGATTGTTTCAGCAAATCAGAATGAAGAGCTGACAGACTTAGCCAAAGCTCTTCAACCACTACTGACTGTTCCAGAGAACACCCCAGTAGCCAAAGCTACCGCTTTGCCACCACATGCAGCAGAACAAGTCATGCTAGTGTTTGATCAGCAAGACTTTCCCTCTAGAGACCACGTCCATAGAATTCTCCAGTGTTCGTCATTCAGAAGAAAACTTCAGGCTCATAGAGACTGCTGCACAACCTCAAGAAGATCAATGAAGTCATTGAGGACATAGAACTGCTTCAGCAAAGACTTCCTTCACTCTCAATGATTAGCCACTTGTGATCATTGATCTCAAAAACTGTTTCTTCAGCTTCCTCCTCCATCCAGATGATGCTCCTCCAGTTGCATTCTACATCCCAAACATCAACAAAGAAAAGCCTCTACAAAAGTACCAACACAACAAGAGCTGCAAAAAGCTTGTGACCATCCTGCAGAACAGACAAGAACTGAACCTCCTGTTCATGCAACAAAGAAGCCTGTGTGCTGCCTTGAAAGAACAATGTTGTTTTTACACAGACCATACCGAAGTCGTAAGAGACTCCATAGGCAAACTGAAAGAAAGGCTAGCACAGAGAAAGACTGAGAGAAAAGCCCAGCAAAGATAGTTTGAGTCATAGTTTGACTAGTCCCCATAGCTGACCACCCTTGTTTCCTCCTTATTAGGCCCAGTTGATATGATACTCCTCACATTGATTTTTAGACCTTGCATTTTAAACAAGTTAGTACTGTTTGTTAAAAACCAGTTAGAAAAAGTTAACATTTTATTTGTTGATCACCAGCAGTTGCTTTGAAGCGTGTTAATTGCAGATATGTTGCATTGTTTTTTACCAGTTTGTATTGTTTTTTACCAGTTGTCAGTTTTGCCATGTATCAGTTTGATAGCCTTTGTATTTTTATAACCTTTACACTTTCTGTGGTTTTAATTAATCATAAAGGGGGGGGGCAAATCTGGGAGATTAGGGACCGATCAGAAGATCTCGCGATGTTATGGGTAGACAGAACCCCTCCCCTTTACTGTTAAAGTTCCTTAGCCCCCCGTTTTGTTGACCGTTAACCGCCATTATATAACCCTGTGTACCCATTAATAACCACCATTTGCCATCTATCACATTGGTGTCTGTGTGGCCCGAGCAGCAGGGGGATTGTCGCCGTGCTGTTCCTGAATCAGGTCATCACACCTCAAGCGGAGGCAACATGCAAATTAGTGTTAATGAGTCTTATTCTGATATTTTGAGATTTGGTGTTGGCGAGGCCTCACAGAACCAAGGACTCAGCTGTGACACGGTGCAAACTCAAGGAACAAAGGGTCCATGGTGACACAGCAGAACAGAACTCCATGGAACCAAAATCCATTCTGGCACATTGGAGCCACATTGAACCAATGTGATACTGCAGCCCCAAGGAGACCATTGTGACTCTGAGAAACCTCTTGGAAAAAAGGGTCCATTCTGACACAGCAAGGCCTGGTGGAACCATGCGTCCATTGTGACATTTCAGAACCTCACGGAACCAAGGTGACCGTATTCTACTATGGAACCTCATGGAACAAATGGGCCATGCTGACACTGCAGAACCAAGGAGAATGCTGCTGGCAGTGTGAGAGCTCATGGAACTAGAAGTCCATTGTGACACAGCAAGGCCTTGTGGAACTAAGGGTCTGTTGTTAAACAGTGTGGCCTCATGGAACCATGAGCCATGGTGACACAGCGTGGCCACACAGAGCCAAGGGGCCACTGTGACACTGTGGATCCAAGGAGACCATTATGACTCAGGAGCCTCATGGAACCAAGAGTCCATTGTTCCACTGTGGGGCCCTGTGGAATCAAGGGGATGACAGTGACATTGTGGTGCCTCATGGAACAATGGAGACTGTGCTGACACTTTGGGACCCACTGGAGCCAAGGGGCCATTAGCATGGCAGGGCCTCATTGAATCAAGGGGACTCCAGTGAACACCATGGGTCTCCATGGGATGAAGGGTCCAACAGAACCAAGGAGGCCGTTGTGACACACTGGGGCATCATGGAACCAAAGGTCCATTGTGACACAGCAAGGCCTCATGAAATCATGGAGGCCATTTTTACACTTTGAGGCCTTGTGAAACCAAAGGGCCATTGTGACACTCCAGAGCCTTGTGGAGCCAAGGGGACCACAGTGACACTGTGGGGCTCAGTGAAACCAATGGCCTGTTGTGACACTGCAAGGCCTTAGGGAATCATGGAGACCATTGTGACACTGAAGGCAGCATTGAACCAAGGGGCCATTGTGACACTACAAGACCTCATGGAAGCAAGGAACCATTGTGATACTATGGAGTGTTGGCAGGCCAAGGGGCAGTTGTCACACTGTGTGGCATCATGGAACCAAGGAGTCCATTGTGACACTAGAGGGCCCATGGAACTAAGGATTCATGGAACAGTGTGGGACCCCATGGGACCAAAGGTCCATTGTGACATTGTGGGGCCTCATGGAATCCTGGAGGCCATGATGACACTTGGAGGCCTTGCTGAATCAAGGGGCTCTGCAGGGCCTCATGGAACCAAGGACACCCTTCTGACACTGTGAGTCCGCATGGAACCAAGGGTCCATTGTGACACCATGGAACCAAGGAGACCCCAGTGACACTGCAAGGCCTCATGGAAGCAAGGGACCATTGTGACACTGCAGGGCCCCATGGATCCAAGGGAACGGGTAACAGCTCTGGTTGGCTTGGCCTGACTGGTCCAACTGCCCTTGGTATGTTGAGGGTCTCTTCTCCTGGACCCCCGAGACACTGGGGCTCTGGACTTCCCTTCAGATAGAAAAGAACTATCCATCTCATTCAAACATCCATGGCCAAAATGGGATTTCCCCTTCAAAATTCTCAACATCCAGGGATTGCTCCCAGATAAAGCTGCCATTACCAAAAAGTCTGCCTGACCTTTACTTCCTGAGAGCTGTCTCTCACCTGCCTTCAAACACTGTAAGGCTCAGTGCTTTCCTTCCTATGGAAAAGAGCCCTCCCTCCTGCACAGGCACCCCTGGCCAAAATTAGTACTTTTCCTCCAAAATTCCCTATATGCAAGGGTTTCACTCAGACAAAAGCTGCCAGGACAGACTGCTCTAGCTGGCCTTGGCCTCTGGTGGTCACCTCTGTTCTGCCCTGAAACACTGGCCCTTTCCTTCCCATGGAAAAGAACTATCCTTCTTCTCCAGGTGCCCATGGCCAAAATTGGGATTCCACCTCCAAAAGTCCTATATCCAAAGATTGCTCCTACACAAAAGCTGCCATTACAGACCGGTCTGTCTGGCCTTGGCCTCCTTAGGGCCAGCTCTCATCTGCCTTCCAAACACAGGGGCTCCATGCTTTCCTTCCTACAAAAAAGAACTGCCCTTCTCCTCCAGGCAAAAAGGGCTGAAATTGGGATTCAACATTCAAAGCTTCAAATATCCAAGGATTGCTCCAGGAAAAACTTGCCAGGACAGACAGACAGGCCTGGCCTTGGCCTCTGGTGACTGCAGTTCATCAGCCCCTCAAACACAGGGGCTCTGTGCTTTCCTTTCTGTGGAGACATTGGTGACACCGTGGGGCCTTATGGAACCAACAACATCTTTGTGGCTCTGTTGGACTGTATGGTCCCACGAGGCCAGTGTGAAGCAGCAGGGCTTTGTGGAACCAAGAGGCAATTGCTGCGTTTCAGGGCCTCATGGAATCAAAGGGCCGCTGTGATCCTGAGAGGCACTGTGGATCCATGGAGGTCATTGTGGCATTGCAAGGCCCCATGGAAGCACGGGGCCATTGTGACACTTCAGAAGCAAGGAGAACATTGGGACACTGCAGATCACTGTGAAACCAAGAGAACATGGAACAGATCTTGCTGGCTTGGCCAGCCAGGTGACAGGTCCAGCTGATCTTGGAATGTTGAGGGCTGCCTCTTATCAGCCCCTGGAGAACTGGGGTTCCATGCTTTCCTTCCTATGAAAAAGAATCCTCCGTCTTTCCAGGTGCCCACGGCTAAAATTGACACTCCCTCTGAAAAATTCCCTATATGCAAGGGTTCTCCCAGACAAAACCTGCCAGGACAGAGAGCTCTGGCTGGCCTTGGCCTCTGGTGGTCACCTCTCATCTCGTGGAAGCCCTGAGGAAAGTATTTGAACAGGTTTGACTGTTGGAACATCAATGAGTCTCTGTTCCTCTGAAAAACTCAGATGCTCTTCTAATCATATGTGGGGTTTTTTTCTCATTGTGTATTATACATGAAATATTATTTTCAGCTAAAAAAATATTATTCTTACCACTCTACCAATGTTATCTGGCACAAAACTCCTCCTCTGTTAATGGATCCAGGTCACCTGTATAAGCAAACACAATAAAAAATCCAGCAGGAATTATTTGTGTCTGCTCCCATCTGTCTCATCTCCTCTAAAGCTGGAGGTGCAGCCCCAGCACTTGGGAAGGCTCAAGGGCTCACAAGCTCAGCTCCCACACAGAGAATGTGCAGACCCTGGCTGCTCTTCTTGGCCCCTGCACGCTCAGCCAGGCTGAGATGGACACTGATGGTTTCTGGGCCAGGCTCTCGGAGCCCAGCCCAGCTCCCTGCAAGTTCTGCCAGCTGCCCTGAGCTCTGGGCAGCACCAAGGGCCTCTCCCCAGCCCAGCGCGGCTGGCTCTGGCCCCACAGCTCTGCTCAGGCCAGGCTGCTATGGGCACTGCCCCACGGCCTCAGCCCCTGGCAAGGGCACAGCAGCAGCTGCAGCTGCCACAGGACGCAGCCCCAGCCATGGGGGAAGGTGCTTGGCCAAGGCCAAAGGAGGCTCCCTGGCTGCCCTGCTCCCCTCGGGCTGAGGTGCTGAGAGCTCTGCAGCCCCTGCTGCCATCCCATCTGCCCAGGGCAGCACAAGAGCCCCGGCCTTGGGGCCCTCAAGAGCTGCTCCTGCTCCAGGCCCAGGGCCCATGCCAAAGCTGGGGCAGCCACAAAGCTGTGCCCATTTCTGTTCATTGCTGCTGTCATGGGGATGGATCGTCAGCCTCTTGGATGTTGCTGATGAATTTTATTACTCCAGAGGCCTCTTCTTTCTTGAGCTCTACAGTTCAGGAATTCACTGAAAAAGGCTCATAAGCATTTGTTCAAAAGGCCCTGGAAATATCTTAAATTTTCAATTCTTCTGTGGTTAATTAGGAATATTTCAGAAATGTATTCAAAGTGAATATACTATTTTGAAAACAATGCAGACATTCCACTATCATATTTTCTGAAAAATCCCTTTGTTAGAATTTCTTCCCCTGGGAAGCTGAGAAGCATCAGAAAAGAATGAAAAGACATAATTATCTGATTGCTTCTCCTGCGTTTGCTGCTTTGGAATGTGGTCTGGAGATTGTTTAACAACATGTGCATATTTGATTCGTTTCCTGGGAATTGTTTTTACTTAATGACCAATCACCATCAGCTCTGTCGGACTCTGAGGATTCAGTCACGAATTTTCATTATCATTCTTGTTAAGCCTTCTGTCTGTATCCTTTCTTATTCTTTAGTATACTTTTAGTACAGCATAATGTAATGTAATGTAATGTAATGTAATGTAATGTAATGTAATATAATATAATATAATATAATATAATATAATATAATATAATATAATATAATATAATATAATATAATATAATATAATATAATGTATCAGCCTTCTGAGAACATGGAGTCAGATTCTCATCTCTCACCTCATCCTGGGAACCCTCAAAAAAGACAGAATTGTTTTACCTGCTTTCGTTTCCTGTTTATAGATTGATATCAGCAATGTCTAATTGATACTGACCGCCAGCACCTTCAAATTCAGTCTGAACAGATATGAAAATCAAGGCTGACAAACAATATCACTTTGTCCCCATCCCCAGCATTTCTCTCATCCAACCCTTGGCACCCCTATGGATCAGGAATGGTGTGGCCAGCAGGAGCAGGGCAGGGATTCTTCCCCTGTGCTCAGCACTGCTTGGGCAGCACCTCGAGTGCTGTTTGTAGTTCTGGGTCCTCCAATTCAGGAAGCACATGGAAGGGCTGGAGCATGTCCAGAGAAGGGTAACAAGGCTGGGGAGGGGTCTGGAACACAAGTCCTGTGAAGAATGGCTGAGAGAGCTGGGGCTGTTTATCCTGGAGATGAGGAGGCTCAGGGGAGACAAGGCAGTGTCAGGGCACAGGTTGGACTTGATGATCTCCAAGGTCTTTTCCAACCTTGCTGATTCTGTGATTCTCTGAAGCCACCCTTGGAGCAGTTGAAGGATGATCCCTGGTTCTCCTCTTCAGAAGCTCCAGCAGCCCAGGTGCCTCAGCTTCTCCTGCCAGCCCCAGAGCCCATCCTGTCAGTCCTGCAGAGCCTCTGCAGCTCCTCCTCACTGCCCAGCACAGGGAGCCCCAGAGCCAGACGCAGCAGCCCAGATGTGCCCCCCTGGCCTGGGGTGCCTCTGGCAAGGGAGCAGCACCAGGCACTGCAGGAGCCTGCAGACAATTCCTGCAGCACTTGTAGGATGATCCTGCTGCCGAAGGGACGTTGCCATGGGGCCAAGTCAGGAACTTCAATGGGGAGTGGGGCCAGAGAGGAAAGGGCAAACAGGGATGGGCTGTTTGCAGGCAAGGGAACAGGGGTGGGCCATAGGAAGAAATTTGTACCAGGGAAGAGTAAAGAAAGCAAAGGTGAACCAAAGGAAATGCTCAGGGCAGTTTGGGGGTGGCTGCCAGGCAGCCCTGGCTCTGAGCAACAGCGTCTGCAGTGGGACAGGAATGTCCCAGCTGATGGGAACAAACTTTCTGGCTGACTGCAGAGGCCAGGACAAAGCTGAGTGGTTTCCCTGCTGCTCACGGGGCTTTTCTGTGCTGAGCATTGGCCTGGGCGTGTTCTTGAGAGAGCCTGGGCAAGGAGCTTGGTCCCCCCAGGGCCTGGCCAGAGGCGTCAGCGCTGCCCCAGCAGTGCCCATGGCCTGTCCCTGCTGCAGCCCCGGCACTGCCACCCCAGGGCTGCGCCCGGCCCCGAGAGCACTCAGGCCCTGCAGCAACACCAGGGCCACCAGGGCAGCAGGGCAGGGCCACGGCAGCAGCACTGGCAACACCAAGTGATGCTGCTGCTGGGCACAACTGCTGGGCCAGCACTGATCTGCCCCAGCTCTGCACACAGACATTGCTGCTGCAGCTCCAGAGAGGGCAACAAAAGGGGGAGCTTCAGTGAAAACTTTGCTGGGAGATCCTTTACTTCCCTTAAAGCCACCGACAACGCAACCCCTCATTGACACAGTGTGTGGCCACAGGGAAGGTGGAGAGAAATAAAATGAGAAATGGCACAAGGAGTGGCTTTTCTTTGTGGCCAATATGAAAAAACTAAAACAAAGAAAAAGAACCTCCAAAATGAAACTATCAAAAAGTATCAAAGGTTATTACAAGTGATCTGCAGAAACTGGCCAGCAGTTTAATGTTCCAGAAACCATCCAGTCATCAGTGTCCACACTGCAGCCTTGAGCTCCTGGTTTCTTAGGCTGTAGATGAGGGGGTTCAGGGCTGGAGGCCCCACTGAGTACAAAACTGACAGGGTCAGATCCAGGGATAGGGAGGAGATCAAGGGGGCCTTCAGGTGAGCAATCATGACAGTGCTGAGGAACAGGGAGAGCACGGGCAGGTGAGGAAGGCAGGTGGAAAAGGCTTTGTGCCATCCCTGCTCAGAGGGGATCCTCAGCACGGCCCTAAAGATCTGCACATAGGAGAAAACAATGAACACAAACCAGCCAAGTCCTAAACAGGCACAAACTTCAAGTTTGTGCCTTGTTTAGAGCCCAAGTTCCCTGTGGTTTTAGTGTGAGCAGTAGACCTTGAGGATTTGGGGGATTTCACAGAAGAACTGGTCCAGGGCATTGGCCTGCCACAGGGGCAGGGAAAATGTATTGGCTGTGTGCATGAGAGCATGGAGAAAGGCACTGGCCCAGGCAGCTGCTGCCATGTGGGCACAAGCTCTGCTGCCCAGGAGGGTCCCGTAGTGCAGGGGATTGCAGATGGACACGTAGTGGTCACAGCACATGATGGTCAGGAGGGAAAACTCTGCTGAAATGAAAAAGATAAAACAAATGAGTTGGACTGCACACCCTTTGTAGGAGATGGTGCTGGTGTCCCAGAGGGAATTGAGCATGGCTTTGGGGACAGTGGTACAGATGAAGCCCAGGTCACTGAGGGCCAGGTTGAGCAGGAAGAAGAACATGGGTGTGTGCAGGTGGTGGCCGCAGGCTACAGTGCTGATGATGAGGCCGTTGCCCAGGAGGGCAGCCAGGGAGATGCCCAGCAAGAGGCAGAAGTGCAGGAGCTGCAGCTGCCCCGTGCCTGCCAATGGCAGCAGGAGGAAGTGGCTGATGGAGCTGCTGTTGGACATTTGCTGTGGCTGCACTTGGGCAAACATGGAGGCCTGGTTCTAGATAAGAGGAATAGGCTTTCAGGTTAGGGTGAGATGCTTTCTTCTCATATTGACCTTTGCAGACACATGCTGATTTATGTTACGTTAGGTTACCCCATTGGCCCATTGGCCTAATTACCCTAGTTCAACTCCTATTGCCCACGTTTCTTTGGCCCTAGAATGTTCTCTCTCTGTCCCTCAATTTGCCCTAGTTTGCTGTATTCCTCCACCCTTGTTTCCTATTGGCTGACCGGAGATCTGACCCCCTCCTCTGCACCATTTTCCCCCTTATCCATTGGACCCTGACCCTCAGCTCCACCCTCACTACCCCATATAAGACCCTGATCCCTCCGCCTACACCCTGTCTTCGTCCCTGGACCCTGTTCAGCTGTGTAGCCTGTTCCTGTACCAATAAACCCAGTTTGCTGGAGATCATATGAAAACCCATCCTGCTCATTCTGTCAGCTTTCTAAGGTAGCAGTGAGGTTTGGGCTTATGAGTGCCGGACGTTCCAAGGGCCTCAGTAGGGCCATGATGCTACACATGGCGCCCAAAGAAGAACCAGATTCCTTAAGGTCCCTGTGAGCGTCTCCAGCAGTGATCCTGCCAGCCAGACGTCACTGGAAGCTGTACCCCTTCGGGTCAGCCACAACACTGAAGTGAGACTCCAGTTTTATCTAATCTCGCTAAAGAAGAAGTTGATAATCCCCTCAACATCTATGGGACCTGCTTCTCTGACAACCCCATAAGCCCAACTTTGGCTGGAGATTGTGCCTGTGAGACTGAGAGTGAGAGACTGAGTGGCAAAGAGCTCCCAGTGGTTTGGGCTTCTGATTTTCTGTTCCTGTGGGTAGGCATTCCCTCTTCCACTGGGGGCAGCTATGGGAAATACTCATTCCCAAGCTGAAAAGGATGTTTTTGTTAAGTTTTGGAGAGTTTTAAATTTAGAGGGGAGTTAATTTTCTGAAGGGAGTTTAAAAGGTATTGTTCATGGTTATTTGAGGAGCTTCCTGATATCTCTGTTGATTCGCTCTATCAGTTATCGTTTTGGGATGCTGTTGGGGATAAGCTTTATCTTTTACAAAAACAAGGGGTTTTAAAAGTTGAGAAATTTTATCTGTTGTTTCATTCAATTTATAGGATCATTTTATGAGTGCATGGTTCCAACCCTTTGCCCTGGTTTATTCAACCCACCCTTCACGTTCCCGAACCCAGGTTCCCTGAGAACAGGATGGGAGATGGAGCCTGCCCTTCGGCACAGACAAGCCATCTGCTGTCTGCCATCTCCCCTCCTTTTCTGTCCTCTCCTCAGGGTGGCAGTGGCCATGCTGCCTTGAGATACTCCCTCACCCACATTCCTGCATTCCCTACTTCTAATCCTCCTTCCTATAAATCACAAGATGGCAATACTCCTGTTAGAGAGACCGCCATTTTTGATTCCCTCCCACCTTCATCCCCATTTCCCGCCTTCGCTCCAGGTGCCTCCTCTGTGTCGGGTCTCACCTTAATGTTGAATTCCACTGCCGCATTAGTCCCTCCCCTATCATCAGAAAGGTTCTCCCCAATGCGGGCTGCACCTCTCCACTTCCAGGCCCCTTCTCCAGTCCAGCCTCTTCCAGTTCCCACATCACTGGAACCGGACATGGGGCCAACTAGAAGGAAGCCATTTTGGCTACCAAAGGCCTTCAACGCCAGGCATTGCCGGTCGGCACAAAGGCCTGCGCCTCTGCCAGCAGACCTGCCTCCTCTACAGAGGAAAAGAGTGATAGCTTATCTGAGAGTGAGGATGAGCCCAAGGATTCTTGGCAGAGGATGCGGAGAAAAGCTGCAAAGGAGGGGGACTTGGAGGTGGTATCCAAGATTCAGGTGGCACCTGTGCAGTATAAGCTGGGGCCAAAACCTAAATGGGAATCCATAGGGAATAGATTCCCATTTAGGTTTTGGCCCCTGGGAATCCATAGGGAATAGATTCCCATTTAGGTTTTGGCCCCTGCTTATACTGCACAGGTGCCACCTGAATCTTGGATTCCCTACCTCCATAGGGAAATGAAGGACTTAGTAAAGCTGCCAAGGATTATGGGAGGGGTTCTCCCTATTTTAACAATTTGCTGGACATGCCATTTACTGCCCACACAATGGTACCACAAAATGTAAAATGGTGTATGAAAATTGTATTGTCATCTGATGAATTTATTTTCTGGAAAGGAGTTTGGATAAATAAAGTTCATGAGTTACCAAAAGGTTATGTTGAGGAAGAAGGGCGACAACACCTCACAATGGACCACATTACCAGGGAAGGAGACTATACTAGACTGCAGTATCAGGCTGAAGTCATCCCCCAGTCAATACTGGAAGATCTCAAAGGTGCTGCATGGTCTACCCTCCTCCAAACACCTGATGCTTCTACACCCCACACTGACTTCTCTTAGATTCACCAGGGCTCAGATGAGAGCTATATCAAGTTCATAAAGCACCTTATGAAAGCCCTGGAAAAACAGGTAGTTGATCAAAAGGTCCAGGATTATCTTATTAGCAAATTAGCTTTCTGTAATGCCAGTATTGACTGCAGAAAGGTTCTTCACAGCCTCCCCCTTGACCCTGAGCCAACCATTGCTCAGATGGTTGATGCTTGCATTTGCCAGGCGATCTTAGAGTGTGACTCCAGCCTAGCCAAGGCCACCAGCCAGGGTGCAGTTTAAATGCCAGTTGCAGCAAACGTGCTTCCCTACAATACAGAATGTAATAAAGGCAGTGGAAACTGTTATAACTGCAGGAAAACTGGACATGTAGCAAAAGACTGTAAATAGAAGAATACTGTTCTGGTTTTTTACCCAGCCCTCAGTCCCACAGCCATTACCCAAACTGTTCTTGAAGCCAACAGCACTACCAGCCCTCAGGAAACTCCAAGCAGAGCATGAAATGACACCAAATATGAAGTTATTCTGTCTCACCCTTCCATTGGTGAGAGATGTCCTAGGTTACAATATAAAGATGTATTCTATTCCCATCCTCAAGAGCTGTTGAAACAGGAGGGGCATTGTTTTATTCCTTATCTCCTCTTAATAAACCCATCAATACCTTTCTGCATGACTCAGAGATAATGCCCTCCAGGAGCCATTTCTGTTTAATGGACCCACCTCATGACTCATAGAATGATATCAGCCCATTGTGAGATGCTTCACCCAGGGGGGAAGAGCTAAGCATGCCCCCCTGGATATTATCTGGGGTTTGGGACAAAACAAGCTGCCTTTCCACTGGATTCCCCAGAGCAACAGCTGCCCTGGATTTTCGGAGGTAGGCTACACCCTATGTGGTGGTTTGACGAGAAAGAAGTGGGAATTCTGAAATGCTGTGGTCAAACCAATGGGTGCTTGGATTTTGATATTGGCACCTGGTGTATCCAGTGGGGTTTGGACACACCTCTGAGAACACACAGGGGTTAAAAGCAGAGCTTCGGCCCTGGGAGGCTCTCTTGGGACTTCGAGGGAAAGAGGTTGGATCGCCCTACCTCGTCCAGCTGTGGCTGCTGGGCGGGGGAGTGGCAGCCATGTGGTAGGCCTGGGCCTGGACAGAGATGGGGGTGAGGAGGCCCTTGAGGATGGAAGGGTGGAGGAGCCCCAGGAGACATCGGGCAGCCATCCCCCCCCCAGGAGAGAGAGAGGGAGAGCCGGCGACGACGAATGTGATAGCAGCTGGCCCAGGAGGAGAAGGAAGGGGGGGAAGTGCAGCGAGGAGGTGCCCGGCCGGAGCAGCAGCGTGTGTGGGAGTGCTGGAGATCTGGGACAGGCAGAGACTGAAATTTTTAACCCGTTTCTTTCATGATTGGGACCTTGCAAAAATGCTGATCCTCCTCAGAGCGTAATAAGAAGAGAGATAAGAGATGAGATAACAAGGATTTGGCCTGGGGGAAGTGGAGAAGACTGGCTGAGTGGAGAGAGAGATGATTGGAGTGGCCTTTTGGCTGGACTTTTCTTGTGTAGCCATAGTTTTATTCCTGTGACACAGAGACTGCACTTAGGGGGAGGCAGTGCCTCAGAACCAGGAGGGTCCATTGTGGGGACCCCTTGGCCCCAGGGGGTTGGAAAAAAATGGGGGGGACAGATGTCCCAAAGCAGAGACTGTGCCTTTTTGGAGTGAGACAAGGCATCCTTAAAAGACAACCCTAAAAGCAGCTCTGGTCCATGCACAGTGGTGAGAGCACTGGGCATGGAAGGAAGATGTCACAAATGGCAAAAGGACTTTCCGGGTGGTGCCGAGTGACATGGAAGCACACGAGGTTTCAGCGTGTTTCCAGGGGAAGCCTATGGTGCAAGAAGGACTCCTCTCCTCTTCATGGACTGAAGTTTGAGTATTCTAAAGGGTGGTGCCAGACTGGGCAATTGGTGATTTGGGGGAATGTATCGGATTGGGAAATTTTGGTGGTGGGGAGGAGGAAAGTGTTTTTTGTAAGGTTTTCAATTTTTTCCCTTATAGTTTTTTTCCTTCTTTTCTTGTAGTTTAGGTAATAAAGTTTTATTTATTTCTAAGCTGGAGCCTGCTTTGCTTATTCCTGGTCACATCTCACAGCAGACACTAGGGAGAGGGTATACTCATGGGGGCACTGGCTCTGGGCCAGGCCCAAACCATGACACCCTACTACAGGATCGCTGCTCCAACATAACCACATCTGCCACTCCAGGAGGACTGCAGCCACCATACCAACTGGACAGCTACCAACACCCTGACCAGCAGAGTGACAGGTTATGTTCTGACTTTAACAGTGTTTTTTATTTTGTATTATTGCATGATTTTTTTTCCTAATAAATTGTATTTCTGACTTTGAGTCTCTCTCTGGTTTTGTTTTCAAACCAGAGCAAATGGAAAAGCCTGAGTGGGTTTCCTGAAAAACAAACCCACCTCAGAAACCACCTGCTCAGTCCAGGCTGCCTGGAATGATGTCACCCTTCTACAAGGGACAGTGTGAGCATGAATGATCTCTGGAAGCAGAATTCTCTGAGTCTTGCAGCTGAATTCTCTGTCCCTGTCCTTTCCCTGGATCTGTGTTGCAGATGAAGCTACTGGTGCCATCCTCACCTTTTACCTCTCTCTTGAATGCAAACAGATGTTCCCAGGTGTATTAAGCACGATTTTTCAAAGTTGCTACAAAACTTTTGTGTTCCTCATGGAACGAAGGGGCCATTTTGACACTGAGGAGGTGACGTGGAAGCAAGGAGTCAGTTGTGACCCATGGAACTAAGGGGCCATGGTGACACAGCTGGGCCACATGGATCCAGTGGTCCATTGTGACACTGTGGATCCAAGGAGACAATGGAGACACCCCCAGAACCTCATGGAACCAAGGAGTCCATGGTGACCCAGCAGGGCTGCATGGAGCCAATGGTCCATGGTGGCACTGCCCATCCAAGAAGGCCATTGTGACACTGAAGAACTTCATGACACCAAATGTCCATGGTGACACAGCAGGGCATCATGGGAACCAAGGAACGGCTGTTGGCAGTATGGAAACTCACGGAACCAGGAGCCGTTGTGGCACTGCAGAACCAACTGGAAGAGCTGCCAGACCTTGTCCACTAGCCCTGCACAGATCCTTGGGAGGCACGGCAGGAGCAGCACCCTGGGAGCCTCTCTGGGATCCATGGCACACACTCCCAGGGGCGGGAATTCCAGTTCCCAAAGACAGCAAAAGGTGTTCCTGCCCTGGAAGGCAAAGCTCTTAAGAAGGAGAAAAAGGCCAAGTGGAGCAAGATCTTAGAGTGACATTTCACTGCCAGCCTTCATAGCTTCATCCGTGGTTGTTGTAGCTCCTGAATTGGGAAATAAATCAGGGCAGGGTCTTTGGTGGGAGCTGCCCATGGTCAAGAGAGACACTGAGAGAGAAACAGAGCAGGCAAAGAAAGGCAGGAGAGAAAGAAGGGCACAAACGCAATCAGCTGCGAAGGTGGCACTCTGAAAAACAAACTGGAACTGACAAAAAATGCATGGGACAGAAGTCAGTAATTCTGAAAGTTTTATTTACTATCAAAATACAGGCCACACATCCAGCCCCACACAATCCCAATCTCACACCCTCAAATTTGGATGCCACTTCTCCCAATCTCCTTCCAACCCCATCTCACCCTGGACATTGTGGAATCAAGTAGATTTGTCATGGGACTGAGTTTTTCTTAGGTGGGAATAAGGCATTTTGACATGGATTGGTCAATTTTGGGGTAAAATGGAGGTGTTTTCAATGGGATTGAATCATTTTGAGGTGACAGACCAATCTATCTGGAATTCTGGAGTGCAAAGATATGGAGAACACTTGCTGAAATCCCCCAAGAACCCACAAATCCTACACAACAAATGTTCACAAACCATAAATTCCACCTTAAACTCCTGTTAAATGGCGGGACTTTAGACATCCTTGATCAATTACTTTCATTTTAGTCCTATTTCAGGTGTTTTTAAGTGATAAAGACAAATCAGAAGAAAATTAGGGCCAAAAGGATAACCAGCCAGGTGTCCTCCCAACATGGATCACTGGGAATGTGGGTCACCAGTGTTCTGACCAATGTGGGTCCTCCCATGGGGATGAAGCTGCACCAGTGCACAAAGCTCCTCCTGCAGTTGGAACACATGCAGGGCTTCCCTTACTGGTTCCTGTGTTGGTGTCGGGTCAAGGTAGAGCTGTGTGAGAAGCTCTTCCCACACTGGGGACACTCGTAGGGCCTCTCCCCGGTGTGGATGCGCTGGTGGATGATGAGGTGGGAGTTGCGTTGGAATCCCTTCCCGCAGTCAGGGCAGCGGAAGGGCCTCTCCTCAGTGTGAATCTTCTCATGCAGGATGAGATGGGAGCTGATCCAAAATCTCTTCCCGCACGGGGGACAATTGTAGGGCGTCTCCCCAGTGTGGATGCGTTGGTGCCTGATGAGTTCTGAGCTGCAGCTGAAGCCCTTCTCACATTCCTCACACTCGTAGGGCCATTGCCCGGTGTGGATCATCTGGTGGCGGATCAGGGTGCTGCTCTGGCTGAAGCTCTTCCCACACTCCAAGCACTTATAGGGCTTCTCCCCATCGTGAAGCTGCTCATGCACCACCAGCTCTGAGCCCTGGCTGAAGCTCTGTCCACCTTCCTGGCCCAGTGTGGGTCTTTCCTCCTCAGAGCACCCTGGGCTGGGTTTGGAGCCCCTCCTTCTGAGGGACCTCTGGGACTTTTCCTCCCCATTGGATTCTTGTGCCATGGAGCTGCTCAAAAAAGCCTCTTCCGTGAGGTTCTGCTGTGGGGATTTGTCTGCCCTGGTCTCCATCCACACCTCCTTGTCTGGGGGAGGAAGGACAAAGAGAGGATGAGATTTGCCTCTGTGCCAGAGGGAAGGGGAAGGACATCTCCCTAGTGCTTCCCCGGCAGGACGGCATTGGCAGTGGGGTCGTCCTGCAGCCAGGGGCCATGCTGGGCTGGGTGATGGAGCGGGAGAGAGGGGGAACAGGGCACTGACTTCCTCCTCACCCGCCTGGGTATCCTGGGGCATTGTCTCAGTTTGAATAGACAGGTATCTGCTAAGGAAGGCAGGAGCCTCCCTTGAAATGGAAAATGTAAACAACCTCCTTCTGAACAGTTATAATTTTAAAATTATGGGGCTCTAAGGCAACAGATATGGGAATGGGAATAACAGTTCTATAGCAGGAAAATTAAAATATAAATGCAATAGTACGAAGAAAAAATACTGACAGATTCAGAATACGACCTGACACCGTATGGGTTACGGTGGTGGTGGCAGTCCCAATAAACGGTGGCTGCAGTCCTCCTGCAGTGACAGGTGTGGTTTTGTAGAAGCAGGGATCCTGTAGAACAGGGGGGTTTTCCTCTGAAGATCCAGTGGTGGTGGTGTTGGGCCTGGTCTTCCTCTGGGAATCCAGTGGAAAAGGCTGACTCTGGTCTTCCAGCCCTCTGATTATATCCAGGTAGGAATGCTTGGCTCCTCCCTCTGGGCGGAGCTTCTCACAATGGGATGATGGAATTTTATCAGTCCTGCAGTGGCACTCAATGGCCCCTTAACAGAAGATATCTCCGAGGAGGGAGGATGGGTTGTGGAAGAGATAAAGAAAACTGCTCAATTAACAGAAAATAACTGCCCCATCAGATAGGAACAGAATACACGCCCCATATCCAACCTAAGACAGCTGGGAAATGCTTTGCAGCATTCTGTGTCTGTGTGTCTGTGTGCATTTTACACTCAAAGTCCCCCAGATTTCCAAGAGGTTTTCCCTGGGGTTTTGTCTTGTCCCTGTGTCCCTCGGCTCCTCCCTGTGTCACTCTGTCACTGTCACCTCCACACATCTCTGAGCCCACTGGCACCTCCCAGGTTTGCACTGAATCCCTCCCTCCTGCCTTCCAGCACCAGCAATGACCGTGGCAGGGAGCTCAGAGCAGGAGCAGCCAGGCCAGGGCTAATGCCAGGATCAGGAGCACCTGGCAGAGGCAGGAGGAATCCCCCATTCGAGGCAGTGCAAGGGGGGCACCCATGTCCCCTCCCAGCCCCAGCGTTACAGACCAGGGAGGAGATGCCTCAGCTGTCTCAGCTGAATCGCTTCCCTCAGGCCTTGGCCTGGGAAGTCTCTGTCTGGAGCACAACCTCTAGAGAAGAGTTTCCGCAAGGAAGAGAAAAGAAAGGAATTTTTTCTTCCCTTTCTCTCATCACTGCCCCGTGTGCTGATTTTCTTGGCATCTCTTAGCAAAACCAACAAAAAAGCATCTGGAATGAGGAGTTTCCCAGGGTCAGTTCCTAAATAAGGCCAAAGGAAGGTTTTCTGCCAGGGAAAAATGACAAATGTGGGATTTGTTCAGACAGTTGAAAACATGACAGTTTCTAAGCACTGGAAATCCAGAGACTATAAAAATCAGAGTTTGCAGTTGTAATGGTCCATTGTCCTCCCTTTTCCCACTGCTGATTTGTCACATCCCAACTCCAGAGGAGCAGATTATGGAAAGAAGACCTGCAGGGAGTGTTGGAGGCCTAATCCCAGAGACTAGAACAAAGAGTGAAATCAGGAAAAGATTTCCAGTTGGTTTCTTACCATATTGACCACAAA
The DNA here is from genome assembly GCF_035770615.1 of Melospiza melodia melodia. Taxonomy (NCBI): domain Eukaryota; kingdom Metazoa; phylum Chordata; class Aves; order Passeriformes; family Passerellidae; genus Melospiza; species Melospiza melodia. The sequence continues at coordinate 1,251,096 of NC_086210.1, forward strand.
TAGCTCTGCAGTCCATATGCAATATCCAGATGAAGAGGCACATTCCTGGTTTTTAATGCCAAATTGCAGTACTTTGGCAATTCTTTCTGGATGAGAACAAACCACAGGCCAATAATTGACCCACTTCAGTTCCCAAATCAGAAATCATTCAACTTCTACCAAGATGTCTTTCTCTGCAGATGTCCCAGATTGCAAGGCAAGATGGATTCCATTTGCCATCTGTATGGCAGTTTTCCTTATCTCTTCCACAACCACTCCTCCCTCCTGGGGGGACATCTGCTGATAACAGGCTATTGAATGTCACTGCATGGCTGGTAAGAACTACAGCATCCCATTGGGAGATGCTCTGCCCAGAGGGAACAGCTAAGCATTCTAGCCAGATAGAACCTGGAGATTCTGGAATAGCAACACAACTTCTCCCCTGGATTTCCCAGAGGAACAGCAGCTGCCTCTTCTTCCACTGGATCTTCAGAGAAAGACTACACCCTTTTCTACAGTACCCCCTGCTCCAACAGAACCACACCTGACACTCCAAGGAGGACTGCAGCCACATTTCCAGTTGGATTGCTTCCAACAGAGTGTCAGGTTGTGTTCTGACTCTGTCAGTGTTGTTTTAATTTACTGCATTGTTTATTTTTTCCTTTTATTTTCTTCCCTATGAAATAACTGTTATTTCCTGCTCCCATATTTTTTTGCCTGAGAGCCCCTTAATTTAAAATTTGTAGCAATTTGGAGGCAGGGAGGTTTGCATTCTCCATTTCATGGGAGGCTTCTGCCTTCCTTAGTAGACTCCTGTCTTTCCAAACCAAGACAGCAGGACTGAAGGCACTTTGATTCCTTTTGTCCCAAGTTTCTCCTGAGTTCATGACTTCACATGAACTGGAATGTCCCAAAAGCACAAAAAAAGCCACAATTAGCAGATCCAACCCCCAGGTCACCATTAAATGCACTCGATCCACGCCTTCCACAGCCCAGCAGCAATTCCTGCCTCTGCCCCCAGCTCTGGCTCAGCCTGAGGGGCATCGGTCTGATGTGTGAGGGGCGGCTCCTGCAGGACACAGCGCTGGGAGCCGCTCTGTGTCCCACAGCTTCGGCATCTCAGGCGCCGCTCCACAGCTGCGGGGCTGTGCCACCACTGTTCCATGGCTGTAGTTCCTGTGCCACCACTGTTCCATGGCTGTAGTTCCTGTGCCACCACGGTTCCATGGCTGTAGCTCCTGTGCCACCAGTGTTCCATGGCTGTAGTTCCTGTGCCACCACCATTCCATGGCTGTAGCTCCTGTGCCACCACTGTTCCATGGCTGTAGCTCCTGTGCCACCACTGTTCCGCCTTTTCCATGCTCACTCCACTGCTGCTCAAAAGCTGTGCTGTGCTGTTTCAGCACGGTTCCTCAGCTCCTGCACCACTGCTCCTCTGCTGCTCCAACACTGCTCATCTACCACTGTTCCACTGCCCCTTCTCTGCTCCACCCCTGCACTCCTGCTGTTCCACAGCTGCTGCTTCTGTGCTGGTGCTGCTGCCACAGGTGCAGTGTCATAGAGAGGGGAACGTTCAGGCAGCAACTGCTGTGGTGTCACAGAGACTGGGACAACGGGACTGCCACAGCTGTGGTGTCACAGAGAGGGTAATGTTGGGGTAGCTGCTGCTGTGGTGCCATAAAAAGGAACACTGGGTCTGCCAGTGCAGTGTTGTCATAGAGAGGAGAACACTGGGGCTTCCACTGCTGTAGTGTCACAGAGAGGGGAATGTTGTTGCTGCCATCCTTGTGGGCTCAAAGACAGGGTAATCTTGGGGCTGCCACCGCTGTGGTGCCACAGAGAAGTCAATGTTGGGAATGCCAATGCAGTGGTATCACAGAGAGGGGAATGTTGGGGGAGTCACTGCTGTGGTGTCACAGACAGGAGAGTATTTGGCGCTGCCACCTCTGTCGTGTCACTGAGAGGAAAACGCTGGGGTTGCAATTGCTTTGGTGTCATAGACAGGGGGACATTGGTATTGCCACTGCTGTCATGTCACCGAGAGGGGAACACTGCGGTTTCCACCATTGGGGTGTCACTGACAGGGAAACACTAGGTCTGCAAATGTTGGAGTCACAGAGAGGGGAATGTTGGAACTGCCACTGTGTTGCTGCCATAGAGAGCAGAACTTTGGCTGGCCACCTCTGCAATGTCATAGAGAGGAGAACTTTGGGGCTGCCAACACTGTGGTATCACAGACAGGGGAAGGTTGGGGCAGCCACTGGTGTGGTGTCAGAGAGAGAGGGATGTGGGGCTTCCACAGCTGCAGTGTCACAAAGAGGGGAAAGCTGGGGCATTCACTGGGTCTCCACCAAGGCTAACAGTGAAAGCAGGGTTCTGGGGCAGGCAGAAGGGAGAGCAGATGCTGTGCTGAGTGAGCGAGGGAAGAGGATGGGTGCAGAAGGCACAGCCCACCAGAAGGCCAACAGGCAGAGCTGTGGAGCCTCCCCAGGTGAGGGTGACCCACCCGGGGTGTGCCCTGCTGCCCCCGAGGACTGTGCTGCCACCCTTGGCAGAGGTGTTTGCCCAGCAGGATGTCCCCTGGTCACCCGGGGCCGTGCCACTGCCCCAGGCAGGAGGGCGCTGTCAGCTGAGTGTGCCGTCCCTGGGCTCAGTGCTGGAGGCGCCCCGAGCAGCCTGGCTGTGTTAAATGAGCACCCTGCAGCCCCTCTGTGCCCTGCCGTGGCTGCAAAGACTCCTGAAAGCACTGGCTGCTGTGCAGCTGTGCCCTCTGCTGCCCCTTGTTCTGCCCTGCTGGCAGAAACTGCCACAACCGCCCAAGAGCAGCGCGGGTGGTCAATGGAGCGCGCTGCTGCCGATCCAGAGGGTGGAGAGATGTCATGCTGCAGAGTCATATTGAACAGGCACTCTGCCACTCTGCTGTGCCCTGCTGCCACAGCTGGAACCCCAGAAGCAGCACTTGGTAGCAGCAGGGAGGCGCTTTGCCCCTGCAGCCGCTGCAAGGCACCCAGCTGCCACCACTGTGAGATGCCTTGCTCCTGCAGGACAGTGCCTGGCCATGGAGCGGGGTTTGCTGCCCCTCCACCAGGCCTGCCATACCAGCTGAGATCTCAGAAGCAGTGCCCGGCCCCTGTGAGATTCCAGCTCCTCTGTGCCATGCGGCTGCCCCTGTAGCCATCTCTGCCTGCGGTGGAACCACCTCTCTGTGCTTTGCTGTGACTGGAAGCGCCCCTACAGCTGTGCCCAGCCACGGCGAGACAGTGCCGGGCCCCGGCGGGAGAGCGCCCTGCCACTGTAAGGGGGTACCTGGCTGAGGAGCCATTCCTGGCTGCTATGGAGCTGCCCGTGCCTGTTGCCAAGCTGTACCCGGCTGCTGTGAGACTCCCAGCTGCTGTGGAACACCTGGCTACCATCAAGCCGTATCTGTCACTCCATGTCCTGCTGTCAACTGCTGTGAAAAGGCGTCAGCCGAGCAGTTCACACGGGGGAGGTCACCAGGGGGGTTCTCTGGGCCGGTGCCCCACCTGGGCCAGCACCCAGCAGCCAGCTTAGAACTGGTGCAAACCAGGGGAATCCGACTGTTTAATTGAAACAAAGCATCACAAAGGCCTGAGGTGGGTGTTGATGCAATGTGATTTCTGCCCAGTGCTCTGAATGTCAAAGTGAAGAAATTCAATGAAATGCAGGCAAGTGGCAGGAGCGACTATGACTCTCCTAAGGCAGTTTTTGAGAGTATAGTTAAAAACCGGGCATTGCTGCAGAGATTGCACTTCCTCGTGGTCCTGCTGGATACCCTGTGTAATGTAACCCAGTCAATCTCTGTCCCAGCACAGAGGCAGTGGGGATGGCCAGTTCAACATCCTCCTGTTGAAATTTCATCCTCCTGAAACAAATTTACAGTAAGAGCTGTGTGGCTTTTTGCCCAAAACCTGGCTCCAGAGTATTGGGATTTAATTCCAACATCACACTGCAACATCAGAGTTTGAAAGTGGGGAAAAGATTGCTACGTCCTTGGGGATCCACTATCATTCTTATTCTACCTCTCCTAAAATTGTGGCAAATTTACTATCCAGATCCATAAAATGGGGAGCCACTTTAAAACCAAACCTCTAAGTGTGACTAGGTAGCCTTGGTGTCCCAGGGTTTTAAAGTGGACAATTTGTCTCAATTTTGTAAGGGAAATTTGAAGTCTTTATTTTCTAAAAAGCAGGTAGACCTCTTGTCTAAAAACTGGGTAGACCTAATGCCGAAAAGTTTACCATCAGAACCCTCCATTTTGGCAGACCACGGATTGGCTATGCTGGTGAGTTTGAGGTTTTATAGATCAGAGTTTTTAGTGAATAACTTTGAATGTGTTCATTTTCCCACAAGCTGGGAGGGTTTGAGCAGGCTGCCTGAAGTCTATGAACAGCTTGCACCACGGCCAAGTGTGGGACTGAAGACCTGCCTTCTGAGGAACTGTGAATCGTTTGTGCTTGACAACGGGAAGAGAAACAGCAATTGTGAGATGGAGGGCACACCAGAAACATCATCTGCTGAGCAAGAGAACAACACCAAGCCAGCGACATCCCCAGCTCAGACAGAGAACTGCAGGGAACAGACACTGGAAGACATCCTTACTGTGACTGTTCCTGATAAAAAATCCACCTTGTCCTTGCTGTGGTACCCAGCAGGTGAACTGTGTGTTGGGCTTGATTGAACATCTGAGGGTAACCCATGGGAAAAGGAGGGTTTGCTTTCAGTGTGCTCAATGTGAAAAAGAGTAGAGTCATTATCATAGTATTGTTTGTCACTTTCCTAAATGCAGGGGAACAGCAGAAATGGCTCCAGGCAGGGAGTGGATATGTGAGGAATGCAGCATGGACTTCAAGATGAAAATTGTTCTGGGACAACACAAAAGATTGGCACATTTATTGATTAGAAATCAGGAAAGGGTTGCTTTCCCACCCAAAAGAGACTTCCAACCAAGGAGCCCACAAAAGATGCTTGACTAAAGAGGAGGAAGAACTACTGATAAGATTGGAGGCTCAGTTTGAGGGGAACAAGAACATCAATAAACTCATTGCAGGACACACATCACAAGCAAAACAGCTAAACAAAGCAAGGACAAAAGGAGATTGCTGCCCAAGAAACCAGCTGAGGATGTAGATAAAGAAACAGGGATGAGAAAGAAACCAAGAGACCACATGAGGGCCTGAGAACGGACTTGGACAAAGATCTTGGGAGGAGTCAGATGCTTGGGAGAGCAGTTGCTGGAAGGAAAACACATCCCAAGATGAGTCACCACCCTGATAAGGATAACACAGCTGGGAAACAGCAAGTGACAGAGGGAGAGGCAGCTGCAGACCCATTATCTCAGAACCCCCAGTGAATGGTATCAGCTGGGACAATTAACACCTTCCCACAGGCATTCAAGCACTTCCTAGATGGCCAGGAGATGCAATCAACAGTCAGTCAATCAGCACAGGAATGCTTCTGATGCTTTGAATCAATCAGCCAGATAAGGATAGCAACCAGAGAGAAGGAAAAAATGGGGACCCAGGAAAAAGGAACAACAGGACCTTTTCAAAAATGGATGAAAAGAAGAGCAGTTAAGAAAGGTAATTTTCTTTTCGTCCAGGACCTGCTCCATCTAGATAGGGGAAAACTTGCTAAAATTATCCTGAATGACACAGTGTTTGTCCTGTGAAATCATACCCATGGAACATTTCTCAGTTTTAAAAGCCATATGAGAACACTTGATAGCCTTGGGAACTTCCAAACTAATGGGAAAGCTGACAATGGTGCTTTCAGAGAATTAATTACAGCAAAAGAATTTGAGAAAAATGGGCAGGAGATGAGCAAAAACTCAGCTCCCAGTTTGGGATAACTCTAAGGGACATCAGGAAGATGGACCCAGAGAACTCCTGGACCACGGAGATCTTCAGCTTATGGTTAACATCAGGAAAAATCCCAGACATGGTGAGGGGTTGCAGGACTGTTTTGATTCCTAAGTTACCAAACCAGAGCGCCTAAAGGACATTAACAACTGGAGACCCATCCAGATCCAATCTTGCTAAGACTGTTCTCCAGCATTTTAACAGCCACACTGACCAAGGCTTGCCCCCTCAACCCAAGGCCAAGAGGCTTCATAAGAACAGTGGGATGCTCTGAAAACCTGAAACTCCTGCAAATCATAATTCAGTTGACAGAAGGATAACACAAACCCTTGGGTATTGTATTTGTGGACATCACCAAGGCTTTTGACACCATAAGCCAGCAGCACTATCTACATGCCCTACAGGAAAGGGAAGCAGATCCCCACATCATCAATTTGGTGAGCAAATTGATGTGTGAGCATTAATTTGTGTGAGCAAATCCATGTGCCTGCTCCCATATTTTTGCCTGAGAGCCCCCTTAATACAAAATTTATAGTAATTCAGAGGGGTGGGGAGGGTTTACATTCTCTATTTCAGGGAAGGCTCCTGCCTTCCTTAGCAGGCACCTGTCTTTCCAAACCCAGACAGATTTTGGCGCCCAATGTGAGGTTCGAGGGCACAGAAACAAAAAAGGGAATAACAGCTCTTGAGTAATCTAATTTTTGTGTGTGGCTATAGAAACCTCATTAAGTGACACCATGTGGTCCAGCTTGCCCTGGTTTGGGTGGCACGTGATCATGGCTGTATTTCTCCCATTTGTAGGCCCTCATCTAAACATGGGTCCTATAACCAAGGCTTCTGTGTCTGTTATCTGGATTGTTTTATGGGTGAATAAGGTGAGGAATTAATGGATTTTTAACTTCTTCTGGACAACAGGCACATGGATTCACAGCTATCACACACTAACTGTATGGTTTTGGGGTTACTTTATTAATGGCACCTGCTGTAAGGAAATGATACTGGGCAAAATCTTCTCCCAACCCTTTAGCCATTTCTTTGGGTCCTCCCCACCAGTTTTTGAAGGGTTCAGTTCCACTCTGAATATTAATTATATCATACAGTGGCTAGTGTTGCTGATAAGCCTGCTCTATTTAGCATTTAGAGAGAAGGGGTGACTTACTTGGATAACCACCCTGACACCTCCCCCAGAATCTAACATGCCACCAGAGTCTAGGGATGCTGCTGCCCCAGAGCCTGACCCTGCCCCACAGCCCACCCCAGATGTGAACTACCCAGATTGGGTGGGGGGGTCTGGTGAAGGAGAAACATGAGATGGGCCAGATGCTGAAGGAATACACTTCCCCAGCTGGTGAGGAAACCTCTCCCTGCCTTGAAGAGGGAAAGTCTAATAGTGCAGCAGCAGAACCCACAGATGTTACAACTGTCCAGGTTTCCAGCTGAATTGCAAAGGCAGACACAGCCAGCAGCAGTTGTCCCTGTAGAAACAAGGAGATCTAAGATGAAAGCAGAGCACCCAGATAGGGGAGGGCCCTCACAACCCACAGGGGAGCCAGAGATTGCAATCATCCCCGAGTCCCTGACGTACGAAAGTCTCCGTAATCTGCACAAAGACATTGTACGACAGAGAGGTGAGACTTCTACAACCTGGCTACTTCGGGTCTGGAACCTTATGGGTACAGGCCTGCAGCTGGATAGTGGTGAGGCAAGGAATTTGGGACCCTTGCCAGGACTCAGGTATCAATCAGATTTTTGTAAGGGAGCCAGGGTCCCTTTCCCTCTGGGTGTGGCTTTTACGAAGTGTCAGAGAGAGGTTTGTTCACAGAGAAAGAATGCAGGAGCAGCACCATAGAATGTGCTGGAAGACTCTTGAGGAAGGGATCCAACAGCTGAGAGAAGTGGCAGTATTGGAGGTGCTCTTTGGGAGGGATAGACAGCATGATAATGACCCTGACAAAATCAGGTGCACAGGGAGAATGTTGTGGAGCCTGGCAAATCTGGGGCCATCTCAATACACCACCTTTATTGCAACAATTAATGCCGACACCAACTGAGACACAGTGGGTTCTGTGGCCAACAATCTTAGGAATTATGGAAGTATGATCAATGGACTGATGCAGGCTCATGTCTCTGCTGTGATTAAGGACCTCAAAGAGGAGATGAGGGAGGTGGTGAGGGAAGAGGTGAGGAGGAACAGTTCCCACATGGCACTGTACAATTCACAGGTGCCAGAGTCAGAGCCCAATGTTCCCCAGCTAGAGAGATGGGGGGTACACCCCACGGGCTGACCTGAGGGTTTTTCTGCGTGACCATGGGGAAGACATGGGAAGGTGGGATGGAAAACCCACTTCTGTCCTGGCAGCACGGGTGCGTCAGCTCAAGGAGGGAAACACAAATCAAGGGAACTCCAGTGAAGTGAAGGTAGCCTCAACCTCCCATGACCGAGCTGCTGAGTATGATCTGTCAGATCCCCTGGAAGGTACCTCTACCATGTATACCCAGGGTTAGAGGGGCCCTGCCTCCAGCCATGGAGAGGCACGGGAAAACCGGATTTTCTGGACGGTGTGGATCTGATGGCCTGACACATCAGAACCACAAAAGCACGATGCTTTAGTTGATACTGCTGTGCAGTGTACCCTAATACCATCAGGACATGTGCGGGCAGAACCTATTTCCATTGCCGGGCTGACGGCGGGATCACAGCAATTGACCCTGTTAGAAGCCGAGATGAGCCTGACTGGGAAAGAGTGGAAAAAACATCCTATGGTGACTGGCCCAGAGGCCCTGTGTATTCTGGGCATAGATTTCCTCTTGAATGGTTATTACAAAGACTCAAAGGGATTTAGATGGGCTTTTGGCATAGCTGCTGTGGAGGCAGAAAACATCAAGTAGTTGAACACTTTGCCTGGACTATCAGAAAGCCCATCTGCAGTAGGACTCCTGAAGGTGGAAGAGCAAAGAGCACCAATTGCCACCTTGACAGTGCACCACCGGCAGTATCGGATGAATCAAAATGCCATGATCCCCATCCACAAGATGATCCGTGAGCTGGAGAGCTAAGGGGTGGTCAGCAAGACCCACTCACCCTTCAACAGCCCCACTTGGCCTGTGCGCAAGTCTGGCAGAGAATGGAGATTGACTGTGGACTATTGTGGCTTGAATGAAGTGACTCCACCACTGAGCGCTGCTGTGCCGGACATGCTGGAACTCCAGTACGAGCTGGAGTCCAAGGCAGCAAAGTGGTATGCCCCCATTGACATTGTTAACACATTTTTCTCCATTCCTCTGGCAGCAGAATGCAGGCCTCAGTTTGCTTTCAACTGGAGGGGAATGCAGTATACCTGGAACTGACTGCCCCAGGGGTGGAAGCACAGCCCCACCATCTGCCATGGACTGATCCAGCCTGCACTGGGAAAGGGTGAGGTTCCAGAACACCTGCAGTACATGGATGACATCATTGTGTGGGGGAACACGGCAATGGAAGTATTTGAGAAAGGATCATCAGGATTCTGCTAGAAGCCAGCTTTGCTATCAAGAAGAGCAAAGTCAAGGGACCTGCCTGAGAGATCCAGTTCCTGGGAGTGAAGTGACAAGACAGACGGCATCAGATTCCCACTGAGGTCATCAACAAAATCACCACAATGTCTCCGCCAACTAGCAAGAAGGAAACACAAGCTTTCCTGGGTGCCATAGGTTTTGGAGAATGCACATTCCCAAATACAGTCCAGGTTGTGAGCCCTCTTTACCTGCACAAAGAAGGAGTTGCACTGGGGTCCTGAACAGCAACAAGCCTTTGCCCAGATGAAGCAGGAGATCGCTCATGTGGTTGCCCTTGGCCCAGTCAGGACAGGACCAGAGGGGAAGAATGTGCTCTACTCTGCAGCCAGGAACCATGCCTTGTCCTGGAGCCTTTGGCAGAAGGTGCCCAAGGAGACTCAAGGCCGACCACTGGGATTCTGGAGTCGAAGCTACAGAGGGTGCGAAGCCAACTACACTCCCACAGAGAAGGAAATCTTGGCTGCCTGTGAAGGAGTCCAGGCTGCCTCAAAGGTGATCGGCATGGAAGCACAACAACTCCTGGCACCTCGACTACCGGTGCTGGGGTGGATGTTCAAAGGCAAGGTTCCTTCCACCCACCACGCCACTGATGCTACCTGGAGTAAATGGATTGCTCTTATCACACAGCACACCCGTGCTGGAAACCTGAATCGCCCTGGGATTCTGGAGATAATTACAAACTGGCCCGAAGGTGAGAACTTTGGTCTGACTGATGAAGAGGATCAAGAATCAGTGACACGTGCTGAAGAAGCTCCTCCATATAACCAACTGCCCCCAGAGGAAACACACTATGCTCTTTTCACTGATGATTCCTGTCTCATCATAGGGATGAACCAGAAGTGGAAAGTAGCCGTATGGAGCCCCACCCGACAGGTTGCACAAGCTACCGAAGGAGAAGGTGGATCAAGTCAACCTGCAGAACTCAAAGCTTTTCAGCTGGCCCTGGACATTGCTGAGAGAGAGAAATGGCCAAAGCTCTATCTTTATACTGATTCATGGATAGTAGCCAATGCTCTTTGGGGCTGTCTGGAAAGGTGGAAAAAGGCCAACTGACAGCGTAGGGGGAAACCGATCTGGGCTGCTGATGAGTGGAAAGACATTGCCGCTCGGTTAGAGATGCTACCTGTGAAAGTCCACCATGTGGATGCTCATGTCCCCAAGAGTCGGGCTAATGAGGAACACCGAAACAACGAGCAGGTAGATCAGGCAGCAAAGATAGAGGTGTCAAAGACAGACTTATATTGGAAACATAAGGGGCAGTTGTTCCTAGCTCAATGGGCCCATGATGCCTCAGGTCATCAGGGTAGAGATGCCACCTATAAGTGGGCACGGAGGGTGGATCTAACCATGGACAGTATATCACAGGTTATCCATGACTGAGACATGTGCTGCCATCAAGCAGGCCAAGTGAGTGAAGGTGCTCTGGTAAGGTGGGCGGTGGTCCAAGTACAAGTATGGGGAGGCCTGGCAGGATGACTCCATCACACTGCCCCAGACACGCCAGGACAAGCGCTACGTGCTGACCATGGTGGAAGCCACCACAGTATGGTTGGAGACCTACCCTGGGCCTCACACCACTGCCCGGTACACCATCCTGGGCCTGGAATAGCAAATCCTGTGGAGACATGTCACCCCTGAGAGAACTGAGTCAGAAAATGAGACCCGTTTCAAGAATGGCCTTATCAACACCTGGGCCAGGGAACATGGTATTGAATGGATATATCATATCCCCTACCATGCACCAGCTGCCGGGAAAGTTGTATGGTGCAATGGACTACTTAAAACAACCCTGAAGGCACTCGGCGGTGGGGGTGGGACTTTTAGAAACTGGGAAATGAACCTGATAGTGGAACCCTGGAAAAAGTTAAAGATAGAATCTAAAATGTTAGGCTTTGTGCTTTCCCGGATCAACTGCACCTGCGTAAGCAGTATGATAAATTATATAATTGTTAGATGTGATGATTGTTTAGTAATTAAATATAATTATTATATAACCATATAAACTATGTTGGAAATTCAGAGAGGGGCTAAATTTATGTATACAATAGAACAATATAAGTTTAATAATTAACATGAAAGTTATGTAACGATAGAGTATAAAACATGATCATTTCAGATGTATGGTCGGAGTCAGATTTGGGTTGAATATACCCCTGGCACCCAGAGCTCTTAATAAAAAGCACTGCATATAATCGTTCCATGATTATGTGTTTCTGAACGCTAACACACCTAGCAAAAGCCACCTAGATGGTCAACACCAGAGGGTCCATAAATCGAGCTGGTCCTGCCCAGTCTGAACCCCTGCACACAGTGGGTGGATATAAAGTCCCTGTTGTAAATGTGAAAGGTATTTTAGGAAGGACTGTTTGGATTGATCCCACCTCAGGCAAAGACAAACCCATCCGTGGAATTGTTTTTGCTCAATGACTGTTTACACTTGGTGGGTAGTGCAGAAAGATGGAGAAAGCCGTTGTGTACAACAAGGAGACCTAGTCTTAAGTGAGAACAGTGTGTAAGGTTTTTTTTTTTTTTTTGTTTGTCTTTTTTTTTTTTGGTGCAGATGGAAATAGAAAATGGGGTGGAAAATGTTGAAGATTGCAATGCAAGATGTTTTCCATTACCATCTGTATGGCAGATTACCTTTGTCAAGTGGGCAGTTTGCCTTATCTCTCTCTTTGAGTGACCACATTCACACCTCCCTCTGGAGGGGACATCTGCTGATAACAAACTATTGAATGTCACTGCATGACTGATAACAACTATACCATCCCATTGTGAGATGCTCCGCCCAGAGGGAGGAGCCAAGCATTGCTACCCAGATATAATGGGAGATTCTGGAACACTAGCACGGCTTTCTCCACAGGATTCCCCAGAGGAACAGCGGCTGTCTCTACTCCTACTGGATCTTCAGAAGAAGAATACATCCTTCTCTACAGATCCCCCTCGCTCCAACAGAACCACACCTGATACTTCAGGATGTCTGCAGCCACATTTCCAAGTGGACTGTCACCCACACCCTGACCCACAGGGTGTCAGGTTGGGTTCTCACTCTGTCAGTGTTGTTCTGGTGTACTGCATTGTTTTATTTCATCCTTTAAATTTTTTTTCTTTTCCCCCTTGAAGAACTGTTATTTCTTACTCCCATATTTTTGCCTGAGAGCCCCTTAATTTGAAATTTATAGCTATTCAGAGGGGTGGGGAGGGTTTACATTCTCCATTTCAGGGGATCCTTCTGCCTTCCTTAGCAGACTCCTGTCTTTCCAAGCCAAGACACCAATGAACTCCTACCAAATTCGGTGAAAGAAATTCCTCGGTAAAGGCCGTGTGGCTTATCGCCTGAAACCTGGCCCCCCGGTTGCAGACAGGGGCAAAGAGCTCCCAAGTGGAGTGACCACCCACTCCGATCTCACCTAAATAAATGTGGTCCTAATTCGATGGCTCAAAACCTGGATTTTGTCCTTTGGAGGGAGGGCGGTTTGGGGGCTGCCAGTAGGCCTGTCCAGGGTATTGGTGGGCACTCAGACTTAGATCCTAGCCTCCTACGAGACAGTGAACCATTTGTGCTTGGTAAGGGAAGCAGCAAAAAGGTGAGTGAAAGCACACCAGAGGCATTGCCTCCAGTGCCTGGGGAACATGGAGGGCAGTCACTGGATAACATCGTGAAGGTGACTGTTCCTGACAAAAATCCACCTTGTCCCTGCTGTGGTACCCGGGTAAACTCTGTGTCAAGCCTGATTGAACATCTAAAGGAGTCACACAGGAAAAGGAGGGTTTGCTTTCGGTGTGCCAAGTGTGGAAAGGAAAATATTAACTATCATAGTGTTACTTGTCATTTTGCAAAATGCAGGGGTCCAGAAACTGAAAGGGTTCCAGCTGGAGAGTGGATCTGTGAGGTATGCGGCAGAGACTTCACAACCAAAATTGGCCTGGGACAACACAAAAGATTGGCACACCCATTGATAAGAAACCAAGAAAGGATCTTTGCTTCCCAACTGAAAGAAACATCAAATCGAGGAGCCCACAAAAGATGCTGGACAAAAGAGGAGGAAGAACTGCTGATAAGACTGGAGGCACAGTTCGAGGGAAACAAAAACATTAATAAACTTATCGCTGAACACATAACAACCAAAACAGCTAAGCAAATTAGTGACAAAAGAAGATTGCTGCCTAGGAAACCAACAGATGGAGCTGACAGAGGACCTGTGATGAGTCATCGCACCAGAAGAGCAGCTGAGGGCATGGGAATGGAACCTGGGTTGAGTCAGCAATCCCAGGCAAGAACCGTGGACAATGGACCTGGGGAGAACCATCTGCCAGCGAGGCCAGCTGCCAGAGGGAAAACAATGGATAAGTTAAGACGACACCCTGATAAGGATAACTGTCACCAGAAACCAGCAGAGGGTGGGGCAGCTGCAGGCTCATTACCAAAAGACAATCATGGAACATTTCTCAGCTGGAGCCATTAACCACTTCCCCAGAGCATTCAAGCAATTGATGGACGGCCAGGAGATGCTCAGAATAATTAATCAGGCAGTGCAGGACTGCTTTCAATGCCTAGAATCAATAAGCCAAATAAGAAATGTTACACGTGGAAAAAATGGGAAGGAGACCCAGGAGAAGCAACCAAGAAAGCTGTTTCAGAACTGGATGAAACACAGAGTGATCAAAAACGGTAATTACCTTCACTTTCAGTGTTTATTCCATCTTGACAGGGGGAAACTAGCAAAAATTGTTTTGGATGACGCAGAGTGTTTGTCCTGGGATATATCACCCAGTGAAATTTACTCAGTAGTTAAAGCCAGATGGGAAACACCTGGTAATTTTCTTGGCATCGTGGAGTTTGAATTTAATGGGAAGGCAGACAACAGCACCTTCAGAGACTTAATCATGGCCAAAGAAATTGAAAGAAATGTGCAGGAAACAAGAAAGGGCTTGGCTCCAGGTCCAGATAGGATTACTCTTGGGGACATCAAAAAGATGGATCCCAGGTATTCCCAGACGGCTCAGCTCTTCAACTTATGGTTGACATCTGGGGAGATCCCGGACATGGTGAGGGGGTGCAGAACTGCTTTGATTCCTAAATCTACAAAACCGGAACGTTTGAAGGACATTAATAACTGGAAGCCTATCACAATCAATTCCATCTTGTTGAGATTGTTCTCCAGGATTGTAACAGCAAGGCTGAGCAAAGCGTGCCCCCTAACCCAAGGCAAAGAGGCTTTATTAGAGCAGCAGGATGCTCTGAAAACCTGCAACTCCTGCAAACTATGGTTCGGACTGCCAAAAGTGAGCACAGACCACTGGGTGTTGTATTTGTGGACATCGCCAAGACTTTTGACACTGTGGGCCACCATCACATCATACATGCTTTGCAGCAGAGGGGAGTGGATCCCCACATCATCGGCCTGATGAACAATATGTACAAAGACTTCAGTATGTATGTCACCACAAAAATGAATACACGCACAGACAAAATCCAGATCCAGGTTGGAGTAAAGCAGGGTGACCCACTGTCACCCCTTTTATTTAACCTGGCAATGGACCCCCTGTTGTGCAAGCTGGAAGAGAGTGGTAAAGGATTCCACCAGGACAGAGTAGTATAACTGCAATGGCATTCGCCGATGATCTGGTCTTGTTGAGCAACTCCTGGGAAAACAGGAAAACAAACATCAAGATATTAGAGACCTTCTGCAATCTCACCAGTCTCAGAACACAAGGGGAAAAGTGCCACGGCTTCTACATCAAGCCCACAAAAGACTCTTACACCTTCAATAACTGCGCTGCATGGACCATCAACGGCACACCCCTGAACATGATCAACCCTGGGGAATATGAGAAATACCTTGGCCTACAGTTTGACCCCTGGACTGGGATATCAAAAACCAACCTCTCCACAAAACTAGAATTCTGGCTCAAATGAATTGATCAAGCTCCATTTAAACCTTGCAAAAACTTGATATCCTCAAAATATACACCATCCCTCGACTGATCTACCTGTCTGACCATTCAGAAATGAAACAGGGGCCCTTGAAGCCCTTGACCAGAAGATCTGAACAGTGGTCAAGAACTGGTTGCAACTACCTCCGTGCACATGCAATGCCATCTTGTACTTGAGCACGAAGGACGGCGGTTTGGGCGTCACCAAGTTGGCGGGACTGATCCCCAGTGTACACACCCGGAGACTGCACCGGATTGCGCAGTCCTCAGATGAAACAATGAAGGAGTTCCTAGAGAAAGATCAAATAGAACAACTGTATAAGAAATTGTGGATTCAAGCTGGAGGGGAAAGCGAGAAGATACCCTCAATTTGGGAAGCACTACTGGTGAATGAACCATCCAACAGTGCAGACACAACCTCAGAGTGGGAAGCACAGACCCTGAAAACTAAATTTCCTAAGCCTTGTGATTGGCGGAGAAAAGAATTCCAGAAATGGACCAAATTAGTGTCCCAAGGCCATGAAATTAAAAGCTTTAAAGGTGATAAAATTAGTAGTGATTGGCTCCAATACTATAGACGCATACCTCACAGGAAACTCCTCACTGCACTACAACTTAGGGCCAACCTCTACCCCACGAGAGAATTTCTCTCCCGGGGTAGAGAGGAAAATTACATCAAGGCCTGTAGGCACCATGATGCAGACAACGAAACCCGCACCCACATCATTGGCTACTGCCCAGTCAATCAGGACTCTCGAATCAAGAAGCACAATCACATCTGTGAAAGGCTTATTGAGGAGGCAAAGAAGAGGGACTGGGTAGTGTTCAAAGAACCACACACAAGGGAAACCATCAAGAAGCTGTACAAACCAGATCTGATATTTGTTAAGGACGGACGTGCATTTGTCGTGGAAGCGACAGTACGATACGAAGCCTCCAAAACATGTCCGGAAGAAGCCACTGCAGAGAAAGTAAACATGTAAAAACATTTGGAAACTGAGGTGCGAAGCCTCACCAATGCAAAGGACGTTGTTTTTATGGGCTTTCCCCTTGGAGCGCGGGGGAAATGGTACGAGGGGAACGTAGAACATTTGAGTACGCTTGGCCTCTCCAAATCGAGGCAAGCAATGGTTGCAAAGACTTTATCCACAGAAGCGCTCCTATCGTCTGTGGACATTGTACATATGTTCACCAGCAGGGCCAGAAGATTAAATGATTCAGGGTAGTGAATTTTTGCATTTTTTGTACTTTGTAATGTCTTGTAGATTTTTATTGCTGTTTTTATATGTTGATTTTTGTATGCAATTTTTTATTTTGGATCACTTTTATATTTTAATAAACTAGAGAGTAGCTAGGTTCGTAAGGAAGCCACAAGACAGTAAGGTGGCTCATAGTGAGTAGGGACAAAGACTTTAATTCATAACGCACCAATTAGCACCTGAGTCAGACCAATTTACTGTATTTGAACCAATTTACCGGATTTGTCCAAGCTGGACGAGTCATCTTTATTTAACCCGGAAAAGGAACATATATTATTTATATGTGTTTGAAAAATAGCCACATGCCTTGTCATCTAATTAGTGACATGCATGAATGGATGAACGAGATTCCCACTGTCTCTACCTACTATCCAGTGAAACCACAGCAAAGGGAACGGGCTTGGTGGAATCAATGGGGAAAGAAGACCCTGTTGAGCTTGACTCTAGTCTGGCGCTGTGAAGAGACATGAGAGGTGTAGAATAAGTGGGAGGGCGGGCATGTGCTCGGCGGTGCGACCCGCCTACCAGTGTTCTGGCCATCGGTGAAATACCACTACTCTGATCGTGTTTTCACTTACCCGGTGAGGTGGGGTGGCAAACCCCAAGGGGGGCTCTTCCTTCTGGCGCCCACCCCCGGGGTCACTAGCAGCCACTCTATTGGATAGTGAACCCCCATCTCCCAGTTGCTCTATCGACCGGTCTGCCTGCAGGCACAGGAATGAGGCTGAGCACTCAGACATCTCTTAGTGGCTCTTTCAGCCATCCTATCTCTCTTTTCCCTTGAGGGCCCCTCAATACATACAGTATCCTCCGCACACCAGCAGGTCCTTTTCTGTCTCCGCAGGAGGCAAAACAAGACAAGGAGAGCTCCTCTGGGAAAATCCCAGGGTGAGCTTTGGAAGTCCGTCTATGCCTGTCTGCCCCTGTGGGGACAGAGATGATTCCTCCTACCTGGCTCGCCAGTGCCTGTTTTGTGGAGATAAACCAAACTCCACAATTTTGTGAAATTTGTAAAGCCGGTATGTTTATTACAGCGCTGGATGCATGTGGAGATTACTCTCCTTAAAAGACATGCATACTTCTGGGAATTTCAGGTCCCTTTTTATCCCCCTCTCAAATACATAATGCATACAATTTTACAATAGGTTCATACATATTCATTTTCACAAATTACGCCATTTCCACATTTGCCGCTAGTTCTTCTTTATCAGAAAGAATTCCAGGGTCAGGTTGACCTGCTCTCACAGCAGTCTTTCTGTTTCCCCCCCCCTTATCTCTGTCCTTCACTGAAGCAGTTTTTCTGAGCCTAGGCTTCTTATGAGAACAGGCAGTCAGACTAAATAGCTATGTTTTCAAACTACAGACTTAACTCAAAGATGTACATTTCAAAGATGTACATTTCAAACATGCACCTAAATAAAAATGAATTTCGAGTCTGGAGAATTTCTACTCCCTCTCACCACAGCCTCAGCCAGGGACTGGCTCCCAAGGCCTTTGCCATGGCAACCCGGACTGGGACCAGCTGGGATGCTCCGGTCTCCATGGGCCAGAGTATAGGCATGGGATTTCCCTATTTCCTGCTCCGGCTAAAACCGCACTGCCATTCGCTGCCCTCCTACCTCCCATGGAAAGCACAGAAGACAAAGATCCCAGTGTGGGATAAGAACAATTTACTGGGAACAGCAAACAGATAAGGAACAAATAGGAACAGCAACAACACTGATAACAGAAGGGATAAGAAAATCTATTTGCAGGGAAAACTACAACACCACTGTCTCTTCTCAGCCACATATTCACTCCTGCCTGGAAAGGACACCCTTCTCCTCAGGGGAGGGAGAGAGACAGTCCCTTTCCTACCCCTAGCAATGACCTGATGTAGGAGAGAATATAATGACACAACCATGGCCAGACCCTCATGTTCTTGGACCCACATCATGTCATTTGCAGGGACAGGAAAAGGGACGGGTGTCTTCCCAGCATTGATGACAGGGAACATGGATCATCAGGGTTCATCCCAATGGGGGTTGTCCAATGGGAGATGAAGCTGGAGCAGTACAAAAAGATTTTCCTGAAGTTGGGGCATTTACAGGGCTTCCCTTACTGGTGCCTCTGTTGGTGTTTGATCAAGTGAGACCTCTGGGTGAAGCTCTTTCTACACTTGGGAGACTCATAGGGCGTCTCCCCAGTGTGGATGCGCCAGTGGGTGATGAGCTGGGAGTTGCGGATGAAGCCCTTCCTGCAGTCAGGGTAGCGGAAGGGCTTCCCCTCTGTGTGAATCTGCTCATGCAGAAGGAGATGGAAGCTGGTGTGAAATCTTTTCTGACACTCAGAACACTCGTAAGGTTTCTCCTCAGTGTGGATGCGTTGGTGGGTGACAAGTGCGGAGCTGCAGCTGAAGCCCTTCACACACTCCAAGCACTTGTAGGGCCATTGCCCAGCATGGATCATCTGGTGGCAGATCAGGGTGCTGCTCTGCCTGAAGCTCCTCCCACACTCCAAGCACTTATAGGGCTTCTCCCCATCGTGAAGCTGCTCATGCACCACCAGCTCTGAGCCCTGGCTGAAGCTCTGTCCACCTTCCTGGCCCAGGGTGGGTCTTTCCTCCTTAGAGCACCCTGGGCTGGGTTTGGAGTCCCTCCTCCTGTAGGATCTCCAGGGCTTTTCCTCTCCATTGAAGTCTTGTGCAGTAGAGCCTCTCAAAGTGGCCTCTTCCACAAGGTTCTGCTGTGGGAATTTGTCCTCCCTGGTCTCCATCCTCAGCTTCTTGCCTGCGGGTGGAAAGGCAAGGTCAGGATGGGATTTGCCTCTGTGCTACAGGGAAGGGGAAGGAGATCCCCCCAGTGCATCCCTGGCAGGAAGGCATTGCCAGCGGCGTTGTTGTGCAGCTCGGGGCCGTGTTGGGCTGGGAGATGGAGCAGGAGAGGGGAGGAACGGGGCACTGACTTCCTCCTCACCCGCCTGGGTGTCCGGGGGCATAGTCTCAGTTTGAAAAGACAGGTGTCTGCTATGGAAGGCAGGAACCTCCCTTGAAATGGAAAATATTAATCCGCTCCCTCTGAATTGTTATATGTTTAAAATTAAGGGGGTCTCAGGCAAAAATATGGGACTAGTTAAAACAGTTATTGACTAGAAAAAATTTAAAAATACAAATGCAGCTGTACAAAAAAACCCCACTAACTGAATCAGAGTATAACCTTACACCATGTGGGTCAGGGTGCTGGTAGCACTCCCATTATATGGTGGCTGCAGAGCTCCTGCAGTTACAGATGTGGTTCAGTTGGGATCCTGTAGAAGGGTGGAGCTTTCCTCTGAAGGTCAGTGGTGGTGTTGTTGGGTCTGGTCTTCCTCTGGGAATTCTGTGGAGAAGAAAGCTGCTTCTTCCTCTGGGAATTCTGTGGATAAGAAAGCTGCTTCTGTGAGAATCCAGTGGGAAAAGCTGGCTGTAGAGTTCCAAGGCTGAGCTTATATCCAGGTAGGAATGCTTTGCTCCTCCCCCTGGGCAGAGCATCTCACAATGGGATGATGGAATTTTTATCAGTCATATAGTGACACTCAATGGCCCATTAAGAGAAGATATTTCCCAGAGGGGGCATTGGTTGTAGAAGAGATAAAGAAAACTGCTCAATTAACAGATAACACCTGCCCCTCTTCTAATAGATGGGAATTGAAAAACCCCCAGCTACATCTTGCAACCTAAGACAGGCATCTCCATCTTCCTCACAGCCTTCTCCTCCATGCCACCACGATTGGGAATGGAAAATCCTGGTTCTGGAGAAACAAGGGTTTAGCACAGATTGAGATTGAATGTCCCTCTGCCCAAGTACATCTCTAGAAGTAACCGGCTATCTGTGCTCCATAAAAACCTCCCAAACATCAAGGTTCAGCCCTGAAAATGCTTCCCAGGAGCTGCCTGTCTCTGGTCTCTCCCCTTTGGTGTTTCAGGGTTGCCCCCTGTCCTAGCTGGTGTGGGTCACACTTGGATTAAGGGTCCCCTGTCTACTTGGTCCCTGCCCTCCTCTGCTGGAAGTCCCAAGAAGCAAAACGTTTCCCCTTTTTCCATCTCCTCATTTAGGGATGCTGGGGGGTTTTGGGATCCTAGGGTCCCTACTTTCCTAATTCTCTGCTTTGGAGTGCAGGGGATCCCAGGAGTCCCTCCTTCCCCTCTCCAGGGTCTTGAGGCTCCTGCCAATGGCAGTACTCCCCCCTCTCTGGGCTCCCGACTTTGGGCTCCTGGGGGACACAGGGCTCTGCTCCTCCAGGCTGCCTCTGCCAGCAGTTGCCACTGGGACCCTCCAATGTCCCTCCATGGGGCCTTTTCCGCACAGCCTTGGAGTTCTACATTTTCCAAACATCCCCTCAAAAAAAACCCGCCCAGGGAACCCCCCAGGATATCTGGGCCAAGCTTCCCCCCTCACCGGTCACCTGCGTGATGGCGGGGGTGAAGATCCCATGGGTGGGGATGTGAATTCACGGAGTGCAAGACCTTGTGGTTCCTTCTGCTTTCTCTGATCCTCCTTTGTCCCTCATCTTCCTCTTCCTCCCATTCCCTCCCTCCTCCTCCCCCAGCAGCAGCCATACCCTCGGTGTATCGCAGACATTTCTTCACAGAAATACTTTCTTTCAGATTTCTGTGTCTTCTGGAAGGCAGAGGCCTCAGAAGAGAACATAAACAATTATTATCAGCTGCTGTGGAATGCAACAGGGGCACCTTGATTGGCTCATGTTCCTATGTTTATAATTAGGGGCCAAATCACAAAGTGCAAGCTTGGGACAGAGTCCTTGGACACAACTTTGTTAGAGATTCTTTCTTTCTATTCTTAGCTAGCTAGCACAGCTCTGCAACGTTCTCTTTTATTTCTTTTTACTATAGCTATAATGTATTAGATATCATACATCAATAAATTCAGCCTTCTGATCAAGAAACAAGATTCTCGTCTCTCTCTCACCAGCAGCGACCCACTCACGTCGCTGTAATATCGGTGCCCCGTTCCCACAGCCCTCACAGCCTGCGGCAGGAGCGGGGATAGAGCCGGGACAGGTCGGGATGGGCAGCGCGGATGCTCTCGGCTGCTCCCAGCCACTGTGGGTGGGGGGAACCCAGCCTGGGCCAAAGGAGGGGCAAACTGGGAAAACTGGGCGCGGAACATCCATACTGGGTCCTGCTGGGGACCCTGCCTGGGCGCTGCCAGCCCTTGGGGCTCCACTCAGGAGATCTGGGAGGGGCAAATGCAGAGAGGGCTGGGGGATCCCAGGAGTTTCATCACTGGGAGGGAGTGAGCTGTACTGGGATCGTACTGTGATCATACGGGCAGTGACTGGAATTGTACTGGGTTTGTACTGACATCATACTGGGATCCTACTGGGAGCAGCTGGACCCCTGCTGGTGGAGACTGTGATCACAATGAGGTGAATGGGATCATAATGGGATCATACCGGGACTGAGTAGGAGCCTGCTGGGTGCAATTGTGGCCCTGTTGAGGCAAATGGGATATACTGGGAGCAAGTGGGATCATGCCAGGAGCGAGTGGGAGGAACTGGGATCATGCTGGGTGCACACTGGGGGTAATTAGAAGCAACTGGCCTTCCACTGGGATGAACTCAGATTATGCCAGGAGTGACTGGGAATATGCTAGAAGGAACTGGGATATATTGGGAGAGACTGGAACAAAAGTCAGGCTGAAAGGGAGAAACTGGAACCATGTGGGGCACAAGTGGTTCATACTGGCAGCAACTGGGACCACAGTGGGCTCATCTCTGCATTGTACTGGGACTGACTGGATTAACACTGGGAGTTTCTGAGAGTGACTGGGAACACACCATGCACATCATCCCTGGACTGGGGGTGACTGGGAGCAACTGGGAGCACACTGGGAGCAACTGGCATAATCCTGGGACTGACTGGGTTGATCTAGCTGCAGGTAACTGGGACCATCCTGGGAGTGCTTGAAAGTAACTGGGATTATTCTGGGACCATACTGGGAATGCTGGCATGTCACAAAGATCATACTAATACATAAAATTTCAATAGTCAATGCGAATTTTATTTCTATATCTTTGACTTGAAAGAAGGTGAGCAAGCAGCGCTGGGTGGCCGAGGAGTCACCGCTCCACTTACGGCACACACTACTTACAAATTCAGTAAAGTATATATACTGTTTTTAAGCTTATAAAGCATTTTCCAATGTGCTTGGTTAATACAAATGAGTAAATATCAGTAAGCTGGAATCAGCAATTTCATCATCTTTCCAGGTGGTTGTTGGCTTCCTGTCCTTCTTGGGCTCGTCTGGAGGGAGGCCCCTTCACCGCTGTCTGCTACAATATTTTGTTAACCTTTTTATTATATATAAGCATTTAGTCACATTGCAGTCCCTTTAGCTTTACAAGTTCCTCTATTTTATTCTAAGCATCAGCCATCTTTCTACCTCATCTCTTTACTTTACCATACTTCCCTTATCTCAAAGCTTTATTTGGCTATAGAAAGTTTCAAAACCCTTCCTTGTATCTATCCCAAGGAATGCATCCATTTTCCACACAGCAGATACAAGCATTTGCTGATTCCATTGCAGATTGACACAAATCACAAAAACATTTTTCACAATATTGCTCAACAAATTGACGATGTGGCGATCTGCTTCCCTTTGCTCTAGGGCATGTAGAATGTGCTGCTGGCTTATGGTGTCAAAAGCCTTGGTGATGTCCACAAATACAACACCCAGGGGGTTTCTGTTCTCCTTTTGTGACCAAATAATGATTTGCAGGAGTTTCAGGTTTTCAGAGCATCCCACTGCTCTTATGAAGCCTGTTTGCCTTGGATTGAGGGTCAAGCCTTGGTCAGTTTGGCTGTTAAAATCCTGGAGAACAGTCTTAGCAAGATGGAAATGATTGGGATAGGTCTCCAGTTGTTAATTTCCTTGAGGCGATCTGGTTTGGTTGACTTAGGAATCAAAAAACAGTCCTGCAATCCCTCACTGTTGTGTTGGGTCTGTATAAGTTGGACTGTTCTGTTCCCCCCTATCTTGTAATGGTTCTGCCCTGGTTCTCCCTCCCCTTCCTTGTGCTGCCAGTTATCCCAGCTCCTCCCCTGTCGCCTTGGAGATAAATGTACCCTGTCTCAAATCCCTCCCCGGTGCCCTGTTCGTCACTTGGCGCTCTCACCCTTCTCTCTGGAACTCTCTAGAAACATCTAACTAGAGCGTCGAGTGATTGGCTCAGGGGCCGAAGCTCCACCCTCAAGTTATTCCCATTGGTGTTCTCCCTAAGTCAATCTTTGGTATCCCACTCCCCTCTGCAATCCTATTCATCCAAGGACTGACTCCTCCCCTGTGTCCTTCCCTCCTTATAAGCTGTTGCAACTTCCCCCTCTTCCTCTTCGGTTGTCGGTTTCCCCTGAGATTCAATAAACCTGCATTCTCCACAGCTGGAGAGCGCTCTCTTCTTATTTCTGCTGACTGTAGCCATAAGCCATGCCATGTCCTACCACAAGGTACTGCTACTGTCATAGCACAGAGCGTTTGACTTAGGTGCTGTCCCGAACCACGGAGATAGAGATAGTGCCCACCTACTGCTAGCCGTGCTGAAAAGCTGGCTGGGACGTCCGAGAACGACCATTATTCTCCAGCTGAACCAATTCAGTTGTGGTGCCCAACGTTCCCCACTGCCTCTGTGCTGGGACAGAGATTGACTGGGTTACATTACACAGGGTATCCAGCAGGACCACGAGGAAGTGCAATCTCTGCAGCAATGCCCGGTTTTTAACTATACTCTCAAAAACTGCCTTAGGAGAGTCATAGTCGCTCCTGCCACTTGCCTGCATTTCATTGAATTTCTTCACTTTGACATTCAGAGCACTGGGCAGAAATCACATTGCATCAACACCCACCTCAGGCCTTTGTGATGCTTTGTTTCAATTAAACAGTCGGATTCCCCTGGTTTGCACCAGTTCTAAGCTGGCTGCTGGGTGCTGGCCCAGGTGGGGCACCGGCCCAGAGAACCCCCCTGGTGACCTCCCCCGTGTGAACTGCTCGGCTGACGCCTTTTCACAGCAGTTGACAGCAGGACATGGAGTGACAGATACGGCTTGATGGTAGCCAGGTGTTCCACAGCAGCTGAGAGTCTCACAGCAGCCGGGTACAGCTTGGCAACAGGCACGGGCAGCTCCATAGCAGCCAGGAATGGCTCCTCAGCCAGGTACCCCCTTACAGTGGCAGGGCGCTCTCCCGCCGGGGTCCGGCACTGTCTCGCCGTGGCTGGGCACAGCTGTAGGGGCGCTTCCAGTCACAGCAAAGCACAGAGAGGTGGTTCCACCGCAGGCAGAGATGGCTACAGGGGCAGCCGCATGGCACAGAGGAGCTGGAATCTCACAGGGGCCGGGCACTGCTTCTGAGATCTCAGCTGGTATGGCAGGCCTGGTGGAGGGGCAGCAAACCCCGCTCCATGGCCAGGCACTGTCCTGCAGGAGCAAGGCATCTCACAGTGGTGGCAGCTGGGTGCCTTGCAGCGGCTGCAGGGGCAAAGAGCCTCGCTGCTGCTACCAAGTGCTGCTTCTGGGGTTCCAGCTGTGGCAGCAGGGCACAGCAGAGTGGCAGAGTGCCTGTTCAATGTGACTCTGCAGCATGACATCTCTCCACCCTCTGGATCGGCAGCAGCGCGCTCCATTGACAACCCGCGCTGCTCTTGGGCGGTTGCGGCAGTTTCTGCCAGCAGGGCAGAACAAGGGGCAGCAGAGGGCACAGCTGCACAGCAGCCAGTCCTTTCAGGAGTCTTGGCAGCCATGGCAGGGCACAGAGGGGCTGCAGGGTGCTCATTTAACACAGCCAGGCTGCTCGGGGCGCCTCCAGCACTGACCCCAGAGACGGCACACTCAGCTGACAGCGCCCTCCTGCCTGGGGCAGTGGCACGGCCCCGGGTGACCAGGGGACATCCTGCTGGGCAATAACCTCTGCCAAGGGTGGCAGCACAGTCCTGGGTGGCAGCAGGACACTCCCTGGGCAGGTCACCCTCACCTGGGGAGGCTCCACAGCTCTGCCTGGTGGCCTCCTGGTGGGCTGTGCCTTCTGCATTCATCCTCTTCCCTCGTTCACTCAGCACAGCGTCTGCTCTCCCTGCTGCCTGCCCCCAGTGCCCTGCTTTCACCGCTAGCCTTGGTGGAGAGCCAGTGAATGCCCCATCCTTGGAAACATTCCAGCTTGGATGGGCTCTGAGCAACATAATGGAGTGAAAGATGCCTCTGCCCGCACCCCACAGGAGGCTCTGTGGTGTCAGCTACTGGAGTTGTTGGGGTCTCCTGTAGGATGCAATTCCCCCAGAGAGCACAGAGAGAACACAAAGCACCATAGCTGGCAAGAACACCCTCCATGGAGATGGGAATATTCTGGATCAACAGGCTCAAGCTGCTGAGTTTTGCCCTCTTGTAGATGGACACAAGTTTCAGAAGTGACTGAGAGCCAGGAGGCCCCACAGTGTCTCTGAGTCCCCTTGGTTCCCTGAGGTCACACAGTGTTCCAGTGTCCCTTTGGTTCCATGAGGCCCCAAAATGTCACAAGGATCCCTGGACACCACAAGGTTCTGGGAGATCCCAATGGATTGTGGGTTCCAACTGGCCTCACTGAGTCACAAGGGCCTCTGGATTCCATGACACCCCACAGTGTCACAGTGTGCCTTTGGTTCCACAAGCCACAGTGTCACAACGGTTCCTGAGCATCTTTAGGCACCAGAGTCTCAGAGCATCCCCTCAGTTTCATGAACTCCACAGTGTCACAATGTCCCCTTGGTTCCATTTATTTCTGCAGTGTCACAAGGATTCCTGGAAAGAATGAGGCCCTGAGGTATCGCAATGTATGGTTCCATGAAGTCCCAGAGTTTCAGTCTCCTCTTGGTTCCATGGATTCTACAAGACCCTGGAGTGTCACAGGGCCCCTATAGTCCCATTGTCACAATGTGACAATGTCCCCAGGAGGCACTGCAGTGTGACAATGTCCCCAGGAGTACCTGCAGTGTCACAGAGGAGCAGCACTGGAGTGGGCACAGCACCAGGGGAGGTTTGGCAGTGTTCCCATATCTGTGACACAACAGTGGTGGCAACACCAATGTTCTCCTCTCTATGATACCACAGATGTTCAAGATCGAGCATTGCCCCTGTCAGTGACATCCCAGTGGTGGCAACCTCAAAGTTCCCCTGTCTGTGACATGACAGCAGTGGCAATACCAATGTCCCCCTGTCTATGACACCAAAGAAATTGCAACCCCAGCATTCCCCTCTCTGTGACACCACAGAGGTGGCACCCGCAGCGTTCTCCTCTCTATGACAGCACCACAGTGGCAACCCCTATATTGCCCTCTCAGTGACACCACAGGGGTGGCAGCCCCAAATGCTCCCCTTGTGACACCACAGTAGTGACTCCCCCACATTCCCCTCTCTGTGATACCACTGAGTTGGCAGTTCCAACATTGACTTCTGTAGGAAACCACAGGGGTAGCAGCCCCAAGATTACCCTGTCTTTGAGCCCACAAGGATGGCAGCCCAAACATTCCCCTCTCTATGATACCACAGTGGTGGGAGCTCCAGAAATCCCGTCTGTGGAACCCTAGCAGTGTCAGCCCCAACATTTCCCTCTCTGTGACATCATAGTTGTGGCAGTCCCAAGTCCCCCTCTCTGTGACACCACAGCAGTGGAAGGCCCAGAGTCCCCTGTCTGTGACACCGCAGCTTTGGCAGCCCCAACATTTTCCTCTCTATGATTCCACAGCAGAGGCAGCCCCAATGTTCTCCTCACTATGACTCCACAGCAGAGGCAGCCCCAGCATTCTCATGTGTATGAGACCACTGTGGTGGCAGCCACAACGTTCCCCTCACTGTGACACCTCAGTGGTGGCAGCCCCAGTTGTACCTTCTATGACACTACAGCAGCAGCCACCCCAACATTCCCCTCTCCACGACACCAGAGCTGTGGCAGTCCTGTTGTCCCAGTCTCTGTGACACCACAGTGGTTGCTGCCCGAAGTTCCTGTCTCTGTGACACCACAGCTGTGGCAGCAGCGCTAGAACAGAAGCAGCAGCTGAGGAACAACAGGGGAGCAGGGGAGGAGCAGAGAAGGAGCAGTGGAACAGTGGTAGATGAGCAGTGTTGGAGCAGCAGTGGAGCAGTGGTGCAGGAGCTGAGGAACTGTGCTGAAACAGCACAGCACAGCTTTTGAGCAGCAGTGGAGTGAGCATGGAAAAAGCAGAACAGTGGTGGCACAGGAACTCCAGCCGTGGAAGAATGGTGGCACAGGAGCTACAGCCATGGAACAGTGGTGGCACAGGAACTGCAGCCACGGAACCGTGGTGGCACAGGAACTGCAGCCATGCAACAGTGGTGGCACAGCCCCGCAGCTGTGGAGCGGTGCCTGAGATGCCGAAGCTGTGGGACACAGAGCGGCTCCCAGCGCTGTGTCCTGCAGGAGCCGGCCCCGCACACACCAGAGCAATGCCCCTCAGGCTGAGCCAGAGCTGGGGGCAGAGGCAGGAATTGATGCCGGGCTGTGGAAGGCGTGGATCGAGTGCATTTAATGGTGACCTGGGGATTTGATTCTGCTCATTGCGGCTGCTTTTGTGCTGTTGGGACCATTCCAGTTCATGTGAAGTCATGAACTCAGGAGAAATTTGGGACAAAAGGAATCAAAGTGCCTTCTGTCCTGCTGTCTTGGTTTGGAAAGACAGGTGCCTGCTAAGGAAGGCAGGAGCCTCCCATGAAATGGAGAATGTGAACCCTCCCCCTCTGAATTGTTATGATTTTAAATTAAGGGGCTCTCAGGCAAAAAATAAAAAGTATGGGAACAGGAAATAACAGTTATTTCATAGGGAAGAAAATAAAAGGAAAAAATAAACAATGCAGTAAATTAAAACAACACTGACAGAGTCAGAACACAACCTGACACCCTGTTGGTCAGGGTGCTGGTAGCAATCCAGCTGGAAATGTGGCTGCAGTCCTCCTGGAGTTTCAGGTTCTGTTGGAGCAGGGGGTCCTGTAGAAAAGGGTGTAGTCTTTGTCTGAAGATCCAGTGGAAGAAGAGGCAGCTGCTGTTCCTCTGGGAAATCCAGGGGAGAAGTTGTGCTGCTATTCCAGAATCTCCAGGTTCTATCTGGCTAGAATGCTTGGCTCTTCCCTCTGGGCGGAGCATCTCCCAATGGGATGCTGTAGTTCTTACCAGCCATGCAGTGACATTCAATAGCCTGTTATCAGCAGATGTCCCCCCAGGAGGGAGGAGTGGTTGTGGAAGAGATAAGGAAAACTGCCATACAGATGGGAAATAGAATCCATCTTGCCTTGCAATCTGGGACATCTGCAGAGAAAGACATCTTGGTAGAAGTTGAATGATTTCTGATTTGGGAACTGAAGTGAGTCAATTTTTGGCCTGTGGTTTGTTCTCATCCAGAAAGATGTTCCAAAGTACTGCAATTTGGCATTAAAAACCAGGAACGTGCCTCTTCATCTGGATATTGCACATGGACTACAGAGCTATTTGTGGTCATTATGATAGGAAAACAACTGGAGATCTTTTCCCAATGTAACTCTTTCTTCCTGTCTCTGGGATTAGGCCTCCAACACCCGATGTTGGAGTCTTCTTTCCGTAATCTGCTCCTTTGGAGTTGGGATGTGACAAATCAGTGGGAGGAGGGAGAGACCATTACAACTGCAAACTCTGTTTTTATGGTCTCTGGATTTCCAGTGCTTAGAAACTGTCATGTTTTCAACTGTCTGAACAAATCCCACATTTGTCACTTTTTCCCTGGCAGAAAACCTTCCTTTGGCCCTATTTAGGAACTGACCCTGGGAAACACCTCATCCCAGATGCTTTTTTGTTGGTTTTGCTAAGAGATGCCAAGAAAATCAGCACACGGGGCAGGGATGAGAGAAAGGGAAGAAACAATTCCTTTGTTTTCCTTGTGGGAACTCTCCTCTAGAGGTTGTGCTCCAGCCAGAGACTTCCCGGGCCAAGGGCTGAGGGAAGCAATTCAGCTGAGGCAGCTGAGGCATCTCCTCCCTGGTCTGTTACCCTGGGGCTGAGAGGGGACATGGGTGCCCCCCTTGCACCGCCTGGAATGGGGAATTCCTCCTGCCTCTGCCAGGTGCTCCTGATCCTGGCATTAGCCCTGGCCTGGCTGCTCCTGCTCTGAGCTCCCTGCCATGGGCATTGCTGGTGCTGGAGGGCAGGAGGGAGAGATTCAGTGCAAACCTGGGAGGTGCCAGTGGGCTCAGAGATGTGTGGAGGTGACAGTGACAGAGTGACACAGGGAGGAGCCGAGGGACACAGGGACAAGACAAAACCCCAGGGAAAACCTCTTGGAAATCTGGGGAACTTTGAGTGTAAAATGCACACAGACACAGGGACACAGAATGCTGCAAAGCATTTTCCAGCTGTCTTAGGTTGGACATGGGGCATGTATTCCATTCCTATCTGATGGGGCAGTTACCTTCTGTGAATTGGGCAGTTTTCTTTATCTCTTCCACAACCCATCCTCCCTCCCAGGAGATATCTTCTGTTAAGGGGCCATTGAGTGCCACTGCAGGACAGATAAAATTCCATCATCCCATTGTGAGAAGCTCCGCCCAGAGGGAGGAGCCAAGCATTCCTACCTGGATACAATCAGAGGGCTGGAAGACCAGAGTCAGCCTTTTCCACTGGATTCCCGGAGGAAGACCAGGCCCAACACCACCACCACTGGATCTTCAGAGGAAAACTCCACCCTCCCACAGGATCCCTGCATCAACAGAGCCACACCAGTCACTGCAGGCGAACTGTAGCCACCGTTTATTGGGACTACCACCGCCACTGTGCCCCACATGGTGTCAGGTCGTATTCTGAATCTGTCAATGTTTTTTCTTTGTACTATTGCATTTATATTTTAATTTTCCTGCTATAGAACTGTTTTTCCCATTCCCATATCTTTTGCACTAGAGCCCCATAATTTCAAAATTATAAGAGTTCGGAAGGAGGTTGTTTACATTTTTCCATTTTAAGGGAGGTTCTTGCCTTCCTTTGCAGACACCTGTCTATTCAAACTGCGACAATATCCCCAGACACCCAGGTGAGGAGGATGTCAGTGCCCCTTTCTCTCTCTCTTCTGCTCCATCTCCCAGCCCAGCATGGCCCCCAGCTGCAGGACAACCCCACTGCCAACGCCATCCTGCCGGGGATGCACTGGGGGAATCTCTTTCCCCCTTGCTGTGGCACAGAGGCAAATCTCATCCTCTCCTTGTCCTTCCACCCACAGGCAAGAAGCTGAGGATGGAGACCAGGGAGGACAAATCCCCACAGCAGAACCTCATGGAAGAGGCCACTTTGAGCGCCTCTACTGTGCAGGAATCCAATGGAGAGGAAAAGTTCCAGAGGTCCCTCAGGAGGAGGGGCACCAAACTCAGCCTGGATTGCTATGAGGAGGAAAGACCCACCCTGGGCCAGAAAGGTGGACAGAGCTTCAGCCACGTCTTGGAGCTGGTGGTGCATGAGCAGCTTCACAATGGGGAGAATCCCTACAAGTGCTTGGAGTGTGGGAAGGTCTTCAGGTGCAGCTCTGAGCTCGTCACCAACCTGTTGAAGTGAGGGGAGAACGACCAATCCTGTGATGCATCGAACTCAATTTATTGATCGATCAGCCAGCTTAAATAATAGTGTTAACCAACTTCATGCATATTCCAAAATCCAGGTTTATGATAGGCTAACAGAGAAAACTCTAACCACACCTTATGTTTTACTGCACCGTCGATTGTTTACACAAAACAAAACCAGTGTTCCCACTGTGATATGAACGGTTCCCAAAACTTCCACATCTGTTCTCAGGGTGCCATCTTTTCCCAGAGAGGGTGTTACACTTGTTATGGGAAGACTGCCTGAGAACCTTATTGTTTATACAGTGATGCCTGAGAGAGTCTAATTGTTTATAGAAGTCAGGCTGGGAACTGCTTCACAGCTACCTGTTACATTTCTCTCAATTGCATGACTTCATGGCCTTTTTCTTCAAGCCATGCCTGAACTAAACTCTCCACACCAACCAACGCATCCACACTGGGGAACGGCCCTACAAGTGCCTTGAGTGTCCAAAAATGTTTCACACCACCTCCATTCTCGTCAGGCACCAGCGGATTCACACAGAGGAGAGGCCCTTCAACTGCCCTGAGTGCAGGAAGGGCTTTAGAGAAAACATCAGCCTTGTTACCCACTGGTGCATCCACACCAGGGTGAGGCCCTACGAGTGTCCCAAGTGTGGAAAGAGCTTCAACCAGAGCTCTCATTTGACCAAACACCAACTGAGGCACTGGTAAGGGAAGCCCTGCAAATGCCCCCACTGCAGAAAAAGCTTCTTGCACTGCTCCAGCTTCATCCCCCATTGGAGGATCCCCTTTGGGAAGAGCCCTGGTGATCCATGTTCCCTGTCATTAATGCTTGGAAGACACCTGTCCCTCTTCCTGGCCCTGCCAGGAAACTGACCATAGCAACAGGGGGCTGGGGAGGGTTGCCATGGAAACTGTCCAGAGCAATGGGTTCTGGTGATGGGTGCCTGCTAAGGAACTGAGTTGCCACAGGCACTCAGAGGGGTTCCATGGGAGGCGCCCTGATGTTTTAAGATTTTCTAAGATATTGACATTCTTGTAGCGAACTTTCTCACACACTTGCTGTAAATAACTCATTGTTTTGCATTCCTTTATGGAGGAGGAGAAAGTTGATGGACTCTTGGTTTGTCCAGTGTCATTGGAGAGGTGGCACTGTCACGCTCCAATCCACTGTCACTCTTGGGAAACTATAAATGTTAGAGTCAGAAAATTAACTTCCCTTTTTTTTTCACCATGACAACAGCGATGTGAGCTTGTGTTCTTTCATGTCCTATAGCAACACATGGGGACATTCCAGGAGTCTCCAGGTTGTTCCAGAGCTGGAATGTCACAGGCAGAGACAGGGGCTCCATGGAGACCTCCCAGGGCTTTCTGGGGATGGTAAAGAGCCCTGTGGTCAGAGGCAGTCACAGCCATTCCATGGTGACATCCCAGGGCACCTTGGGCTGCAAAGGCACCGATCTGTCACAGGAACTCACGGGGGCTCCACGGTAACATCCCAGGAGTCCCCAGGCTGCCAAAGAGCCAGGATGTCCCGGACACTCACAGGGGTTCCTGTCATGGGCACAGTGGGAGCTGCAGGCAAAAGCTTTGTTTCTTTTTTGAAGAAACTCCTGCTGAGTCATGGGATGGAGAAATGACACCCAGCAGCCACCACAGAACCCATAAAACACTCCAGAACCCCTAGACTTCTAAAATTTCTTCTCAGAGAGGAGACTGGGAGTGGCTGGATCCAATCCCAGCCCCAGACATTGAGAAAGATGCAAAAGATTGGACAGGGGGAATTGAACTTGTCCCACAGGATTAATGATGGAATACCTGAGAGATTTCTAGAAATACAGCTCTGATTGATTCTGATCATGATTAGACAGAAAGATCTTGATCAGAGTTATTTCCTCCACAGCACTGGAGCTCTAACAATTAGAATATTCTGCTCTAGGCAGCAATTTTGAAGTCAACAGGGCCTTGCTGGAGTTGTTGGAGCCCATTGCAGGCAGAGCCTCCTGCTCCAGCAGGAACTGCCTTTCCTGTGCCATGAGCAGGGCAGGTCCCGCTGCAGGAAAAGCCCCGGGTCAGCCCCAGCACAGGGAAGGGCTCGGGCACAAGGGCAGAGCGCCGTGCTGGGAGCTGTGCCAGGGAGAGCCTGAGGCACCAAAGGCACCTTGGCAGCAGCAGCTGCTTGCAGGCCATGGCCAGAAGCCTCCCTTGGCAGCCTGGCCTGGTGGCCACCACTGCAGAGCTGCTGCCTCAGGGCTCATTCCAGGCTGGGCTTGAAAAGCCACTTCTGCTCCAGAAGCCTGAATGGGAAGCCATTGGCCTCAGCACCTCGGGGACAAGATATTAATGACAAAACTCTTCATGCCAGCAGAGCCAAGGCAGGGGCAGAGGAAAGGGGAGAGCCAGGCCCAGGGGACAGGGCTGCCATGGTGATGGCTGTGAGGCCACTGCCCCTGCAGCAGCCTGGCTGCCCTCAGCAGACATTCTGGCCAGAAGCCTTGTGAGGGCACCCAGCACAGCAGAGAACACACGCTACGGGAATTCTGTTCTTGGGGTGGGGAGGGTTTCACTGGGTCAGGCTGCACAAAGCTCCTGCTCTTGGACAATTCCTGGGATAGGGCATCCAATTCTCTAGAAAAACAGCTGCAGTTTCATGCCACTTTCATAATTGTAGAATATTTCTTCCTTCTAACAAATGTAAATCCACCCTCATTCGGTTTAAAGATATTGACCTTTTTTCTGTCACAGCATGGCAAGATTTGGGAGAAAATAACTTTGACCACAATTTTTCCATTTTCACAGACCTTATTTTTTTTCCAAAAATCTCCCAGGATGGGGTTTTGGAGGCCTCACCACAAAACCAGCAGGGGGACTCTGCAGGCTCTGGGCTCAGTGGTGTGGAGACTGAGGAGAGAACAGGAGTAGCCTGGGAGGGATGGAAGGCTGGTTTCAGAGGGGCTGGAGCTTTTCTTCATAGTGGGAATGAGCCTGAAGAAGACATAATAGCACCAAGAGCAGCTGGGGAGGTGCAGAGTGGACACCAGGAGAAAGGAATTTCCCTGCCAGGGCAGGGCTGTGGTGCAACAGGTCCCCAGCAGTAGCCTGGAGCAGCCCAAGGCTCTGTGTGGGCAGGCAGAGGGAGGCAGGAGGCAGAGCTGTCAGCAAAGGAAGGGCCCAGCCAGGTGGGGCAGCCGGGGGATGCTGACGGCCTGCAGGGACAGAGGCACAGGGCAGGGACAGCCTGGGCTGCACAGGGATGGGCAGCAGCTGCAAGACAGCCCTGCCAGAGCCAACTCCTGCAGCACTTTGGCCATGGCTGCTGGCCCTGGGCCTGAGGCCATGTGAGAGTCTGTCCAAAATATCCTTCATTTTTGCCTCATGGCTGCCATGAAGAGGGACCATCAAAAAACTAAAAACTGCTGAACCAGTGGTGGGGGGAGGAAATCACGTGCCTCTTAGCTCACTGTTTCCAGAGGTGTTTTTTGCTATACGCAACACTGAACTCGAAGGAGCACCCTGCCCTTTTCCCTGAACAATGGTCCTGGAATTTCTCTCTGCCTCCTGGCCTGGCTGGTTTGAGCTTTAGCGTGGTCCCTCCTCCAAGAGTAGACCCCTCTAGCCTGTTCTCAACCATCAGGATTGACACGTAGAGATGTAGGCCTCTTCATCAAGGACCCAAGACATGAAACCCCTGTGTGAGAAGGCTCCCTCTCACCTTCTTCCAGAGACTGGGACTGAAACCCTCCCAACTTGGGGGAGCTGTGCAGAGGGCAGGGAGGAAAGCTGCCCAGAGCAAGCACAGGTGCAGGCAGTGGGCCATGAAAACAATGGTTCTTGCTTGCTGCCTGGCTTGACTTTGTTCACCCCTGAACAAATACTATTCTTTCCCCCTGAAGACCTTTGCTTTGGTTGTGAAATTCATTCCCCCTTTCCCCAACAAAAAATAGTATAACGTGGGGTCCAGATGAACCTCCGAGATCTCCCCGGATGTGGCCTGGCAGACTCCATTGGCTGGATCCCAAAGGATAACGCAGCACCACGTTTGGTAGCTATAACCCACCCCTCCTCTTCCTTCCTCTTTTCCTTATTTTCTCCTTTGTTCCCCTGGTTCCCCTCACCAATGCATTTCTGTTGTGGTTATTTCAAGAAAATTGCACTTGTTGATTGTTACTGCAAATCCCCTGTGCCGTGTTGGTTTTTTTTGCACCCTGAGATCACCACTACGAACCATCACATCATCCATTCACTAGGACGGATCACGACAAATGGTCTCCATGATTCCATGGGGCCTTGCAATGTCACAATGATCTCCATGGATCCACGGTGCCCCTCAGGATCACAACGGCCCTTTGGCTCCACGAGGCCCTGAAATGCAGCAATGGCCTCTTGGTTCCACAAAGCCCCGCTGCTTCACACTGGCCCCTTGGGACCATGCAGCCCAACAGAGCCGCAATGATGTCCTTGTTTCCACGAGGCCCCACAGTGTCACAATGGCCCCTTGGATCCATGGTACTCTGCAGTGTCACAATGGCCCCTGCATGTCACAAGGCTCAAAAAAGTCACAATGGTCTCCATGGCTCCTCAAGACCCCACAGTGTCACAATGGCCCCATGGATCCATGGCACTCACAGTGTCACAATGATCTCCTTGGTTCCACAAGTTCCTACAGTGTAACAGGCTCCACAAGGGCCTGCAGTGTCACCATGGCCCATTGGCTCCACAACGCCCCGCAGTGTCACAATGGTCTCCATAGGAAGGAAACAAGTGAGCCCCAGTGGTGCAGGGGCAGATGAGAGGCAGTGACCAGGGGCCAAGGCTAGCCAGACTTGATTATTAGCAAATTTTATCTGGGAGCAACCCTTGGATATAGGGAATTTTAGAGGTGGAATCCTAATTTCAGCCATGGGAGGCTAGACAAGAAAGACAGTTCTTTTCCACAGGAATAAAAACACAGAGCCCCGGTGTCTCATGGTCAGATGGGAAGTGGTCCTTGGCATGTCTAATTCAGTGGGACCTGTCAGACAGCCCCCAGGAGGCCAAACCAGGCAGACCTGTTCCATGTTCCCCTGATTTCATGGAGTCCCATACTGTCACAATGGTCCCCTTGATTCCATGAGGTCTTGCAATGTCACAATGGTTTCTTGGTTTCATGAGGCCCACATGGCTCCATGCGGTTCTGCTGTGTCACATTGGCTCCTTGTTCCTATGGGCCCCACAGTTTGATCATTGACCCTTGCTTCTATAGGGCCTCTGAGCTGCACAATGGTCTCCTTGATTCCATGAGGTTCCATAGTCTCACCGTGGTGTCCTTGGACCCGCATTGTCACAACTGACCCATGGTTTCATGAGGTTCCGTAGTGTCACCATGGTCGCTGTCAGAGGCTGGATGATGGATTGATGTCCCGAGACACCTTGGGATGCTTGGAACGCCCGTGTGGGGCCAGGGCCGGGTCAGGCCTTGGTTTGTGGTGGGACAGAGCCCCGTTCCCAGCCCTGGCCTGGCAGAGCTGTCAATCACACAGCAGGGGGTGATGTTAACCCAGCTCTGCTTAGCCCAGCTGTTAATCAATCAATCACACACTAGCAGCTGGTGCTACCCTGGCTCTGATTGGACAAGCAACTGACAGTCCCACCCAGAGGCGGGCTCATGAAGGCCCAGGGGGTTAAAAGCCGGAGCACGAGGCCAGACCATGGTGTGGGTCCTGGCTTCTCCTGGGGTTGCTTTGTTAGTGATGCTGGAACCTGAGCAGTTGGTACCTATGTGTGTGTCTTTCTATGGATCTTCTGTCTTTCTGTTGTTTGCTATTTCTTCTCCTTCTAATCTTACTTAGCTGGAACATTTTTGGGTAACTTAACATCTTAAGGGATAAAGGTTTTTAGATTAAATTTGCTAAGTTATTGAATTTAATGCTATGATAAGGGTTTCATATTGAAGTGGATGTTGTATTAAACCCTTTGCAAAAGTTCCTTGATTGTCTATATTTTGCCAATAATATTTTGTGTCATTTTGACCTCTTAGCTACATTGATCAGAGCATGGTGCTGGTATCAGTGGGCTGTGGC
The DNA here is from genome assembly GCF_035770615.1 of Melospiza melodia melodia. Lineage (NCBI taxonomy): Eukaryota > Metazoa > Chordata > Aves > Passeriformes > Passerellidae > Melospiza > Melospiza melodia. Next base: position 1,288,354 of record NC_086210.1, read on the forward strand.
TTCAACCCTGTGTGGGCCATTCACTTAAGAGCTGGACTTGATGATCCTTCTGGGCCCTTCCTACCAAGAATATTCTTTGCATCTGTCCATGTTGAGAATATCTGGTTGGTGTTTCTCCTGTGCAGCAAACTCAAGTCAAGGAACCTTTGGTTACCCCCAGCATTTCAGTGATCTGGAGTGTTGCAGCCCTGCAGGCTCACAATGGCCTCTTGTTTCCATGAGGCCCCACAGTGTCACACTGGCCCCTTGGTTCCATGGGCCCCAACAGTGCCACCATGATCCCCTTGGTTGCACAACTTCCCACAGTGTCCCACTGGCCCCTCAGTTCCATGAGGATCTGGAGTGTCACACAGGTTTATGCCATTTGTCCTTGCTGCCCTTCACATCCCCCTGGCCCACAAACAGCCCTGAGCCAGCCGTGAGGGACAGGCCCTGCTGTCCCAGGCTGGGCTCAGGGCTTGGCCTTTCTGCTTCCCCCAACCAGCCCAGGCCTTGCTCAGCACTGCAGTTCCCTGCTCAGAGCCTTGGGCTCCCTGCAATCCTGGCCTCAAGGATCTGCTCTCAGCAGTACCTGGGCAGCCTTTGGCACTCCCTGCCCTCAGTGGGGCCCAGCCATGCTCCAAGGCACTTGGAGTTTTGCTGCTGAGTCCTTGAGCAGCTTCTTCATCCTTCTCTCTGTGCCTGAGGCTCCTGGACCCAGCTCCAAACCCACCATGGGGATCATGAAAATACAGAATGCCCTCGGGAGCTCTTTGTCTCCCTTCCATTGTCTTTGAGTCTCCAGGGTTTGTGCAGTGATTAGAGTCAGTTTGGAGTTCTGTTCAGGAGGATGATTTCAAAGTGCACCTCATGAGTTTTAGTTTTTTAATCATGAGTATTGTTTTTTATTTTTCAGTTCAGAGAAAAGGTAACTGAAGCTTTCCCCAAGTGATCTTGATGCTGAATGTCTCCTTAGGAGGTCTGGGCACAGAGAAGAGTGACACCCTTGCAAGCTGACTCTGTTTGGACAACCTGCTCCTCATCCCCGGCCTCACCATGTCTGACATCATCCACCTGGGACTAACATCCCAAAATATATTAAAAAGAAAGTAATTTATTCTTTATTTTTAATATTTTCCAATTAAATGTATTTATTGTATTTATTTCTTATTTGTAATAATAGTTGTTTCATTTTTATTACCTAATTTTATATTTATATCAAAATTCTATCCGTGTTTAGCAACCAGTAAAATTAATGGTAACTGGTTCTAAGTATCACAATTCCCTTCATTCACTAATTCACCTCTATTGGTTATTAATTTTTACCCTCTTTCTGCTACTTCACCCTATGTTTAGTCCTTTTGTAATGTTTTTAATCCTGTTTTTCTCACACATGGTTCAAGGGGGCACTTGGGCTTACACGGAGATAATTTTGAGGCACATTTGGGGCAGTTTTGGGTCTGGGGAGGGAATTCAGAGAGAACTTGAGCGTCGGGAGAACACTTGGGGGAGCCGGGTGAGAAATGGGGGGTGGGGGAAGGCACTCAGGGATTCTGAGGGACAATTCGGGGTCCAGGGGACCCCTTGGGGATGCAGGGAGACCCTTGGAGGTCAGGGAGGGGAATGTGGGGCCCTTCGGGGTCCGGGCGGGCCCTTGGGCGGCTCTAACGGGGCTCTCTGGGCGCGGGGGTGAAGGCGGAGCGCTAATGGCGCCCTGCAGAGCGCGGGGTGTGACGGGAAATGAAGTCTCGGCTGCATTCAAACGCCACGAGCGCCGCGGAGCATGATGGGAGATGTAGTCCCAGAAGTAGCTCCACTGCAGCACTTGGGGATCCGGGCAGCCAATTGTGGGTGCGGGCGGCCACTTCGGGTCCTCAGGAGGCACCTGCGAGGAACCTATGGTGCCGGGAAGCCCTTAGGGGACACCTGGAGAGTCGTTATGGGTCCCTTTGGGGCACGGAACATGACGGGACTTGTACGGCTGGAACGGGCTCTGGGGTCGCAGGGCATATTGAAGATGGTGGTCCGGCTACAAAGATGCTCTACGGTGCGCAGAGCATCACGGGAGATGAAGTCTCGGCTGCAATGGCGCTCAGTGGATGCCGCGGTGCATGATGGGAGATGTAGTCCCGAAAGGACCCATTGCTCGCTGTCATCCTCCCCAGCCCATTCCATCATTCCAGAGGCTGGTCCATCACAGGGGATGTCCTAAATCCACTCGGTGCCTGCTTCTTCCCCAGGTGTCTGTAAGGTTGCTTTGGCAATGAGTACCACACTCTGATTAAATTCTTTCATGGGGCACCTGTGCCCATAGCACCCATTTCCAAGCTCAGGACAGTGTCCCAGGCAGTGACATGGGACACAGGGTCTGTCTGCAGTCATCCAGCGGTTGTTCTCGCCACCACACGCACACGGCACTTGCCGTGGTGGGTTTGGGGTATAGTCAGTCTGCCAGGACTCCCCACACTTATATTCCAGCCCTCAGGAGCAAAACCCTCCCCAAAAAGGTTTTTTATTTGGGAGGTCAAAAACTCTTTATTTGATATTTCGGAGCCCAAATCCTCCCTAAATGAGTGTTTCTTAGCTCCCTAAACTGGTATTTCAGACACCAAAATATCCTTAAATTGATGTTTCTCAGCCCGAAATATCTCTAAATTGCTGCTTCTGAGCTAAAAATAGCCCTAAGTTGCTTTCGTTGAGACTCGGAGCTCCCAAATTTTTTTTTTTTTCCCGAGCCAAAAACCTCCCAAAATCAGTGTTCTGGAGTCCAAAAGCCCCCAGAACTGCTAATTCTCGGCCCCAAAGCTCCTGAGCTTACCATTCTGGCCCCGAAGCTGCTGACACAGGGGTTTCTAAGCCATGAAGTTCCCAGATCAGTGTTCCAGAGCCCTGACGCCCCTCACTCACGCCCTGTGCCTGGTGTGCCATCAGCCCGTGGGGTTGATCCCAGCCAGGGAGGCTCCGGGAGCGATGGGCGGGGAGCGCTGGCTGTGCCCATTTCCCACCCCCAGCCAAGGAACTGCTCCCTGACCGGAGCGGGGAAACCTCATTTAGGGGAAATCAGTGTAAAACTGGGAAAGGAGCTGCGGGCAGAGAGGGAGGAGCCCGTGGGTGCGGGAACGGGTCGGGCACAGTGAGCTAGTGAGCTGTATCTATCCCAGTTTTTAAGCAGTGCTTGCGCCCCAGCGCAGAGCGGCTCCTTCCCAGACCTGTCCCAGGTAAGCGCCTGCCCCTTGTTCCCAGGTTTCCTCAGGGCTTGCTCCTTCTGCTCCCGAAACTGATGTTTCTCAGCCCAAAAGTTCTATAAATCGCTGTTTTGGAGCTCCAAAACTCCCTAAATAGGGACTACAGAGCCAAAACTCGGCTTAAATTGGTTGTTTTGGAGCCCAAAAGCTCTCTAAATTGTTCTTTTTGCTCTGAAAATATCCCAAAATCACTCTCCCTGATTCCCAAAGCTCCCAATATGATTTTTTCCCAGCCTTAAACTCCCCAAATCAGGGTTTCATAGGCATGTGTGTCCCTAAATTGGTGTTTAAGAGCCCCAGTGCTCCCTAAATCAGTATTTCTGCACCCAAATGCTGTTTCAGGTCCCAAAAACATCCCCAGGTGGGTGAGCCCCAATGCTCCTGAGACTCCTGTATTCTCAGCTGTGAAGTTCCCCAAATACCAATTTTTGAGGCCAAAAGTGCCCTGAAATGGTATTGCTGAGCCCCAAAGTATCCTAAATTGCTGCTTTTGTGTCCCAAGTCTCTGGACACTGAGTTTTCTGAGCCCCAAAGCTCATTAAATTGATGTTTCTGAGCCCTGAAGCTCCCCAGGTTGCTTTCCCTGACCTGCAAAGCTTCCTGAGATCCCATTTTGAGTATTGCAGTTCCTTAAACATTCGCTTCTGAGCCCAAGAGCTCCCTAAATTGGAATTTTGAGCTGAAAAGCTGCCTAGAGGGGACTTTCTGAGGCGAAAAGTTCCCCCAATCAGTGGTTTTGAGTCAAATGCTCCCTAAATTTGTGTTTCTCAACCCCAATGCTGCCTAAAGTTGAGGCTTCTTCAGAACCCAAAATCTTTGTAAATCAGTGTTTGGGTCCCCAGAGCTCCCAAACTTGCAGTTTCTTAGTCCAAATGCTCCTGAGTGGGAGTTTCTGAACCCCTGAGAACCCAAAATTGCTGGTTTTGATCTCAGAAGCTGCCTACATCATTTTTGTTCAGAGCCAAACCCATCCCTAGATGGTTTGGAAGGCTGTGCCTGAGTGCTGGTGGAATGCAGAGGAAGGGGAGAGGCTCTGCCAGAGGAGTGTCAGGGAGGATGAGGATGGGAGGTGTGAAGAGCAGCTGGGATACCTGGACATCCTCAACAGGATGGGCAGAGGTTAAGTTGACTTGTGTGAGTGAGCAGTGGAGGGGTCAGAAAGGGGGTGTTATGAACAAAAACTCGGTTAATATTTTTTTATGAGAAAAAGTTTCAAAAAGGCAGCCAGACCACTGGCCCTGCCCAAGTTCTGTGTGTTTTGTTATTGTAATCACGGGTCGTTGTCGTTAATGGTTGTTTTTGTATTAGTAAAAGCCCTGGCTGGGGCGAGGTAATGGCCCTTCTCCTGGGTGGGGACCTTGCCCGAAGCTAAGTTGTACCTTTCCCAGAATAGTGAAGACACCTGAGAAGGTGGGGGGGGTTATGCAAAGTGACTCGCAAGACCAGAATGCTTTGTGGGACCCCCATCTCCAAATTCATGGAGAAACCCCAAAAACAACGAGCCACCTAAGAGTTGAGAGACTAGAGTGATGTCTGGACGTGAGGAACCGAGTGCTGAGCCTGCAGAGACGCGGAACACCTTCGGACCCTCTCGCCCTGACCGTGGGAGTTGACCCCGGAGCTGAGACCAGGCCGACTGAGAGGGAAAAATAACATCTGACACCATCTTATGGGATCAGGAGACCCCAAAAAGGCTCCCAAGAGGATCTGATCCCCAGCTCTGCCCCTGGCGGACAGAGCTGCGCATATCCTCCTCCTCTGAGTCGCCCTGGGAGACGACGGACGCTGCAGACCCGTCGAGCCGCCCAATCCTGAGCTGATCACTTTTTAATAAAGGCATTACACAGGAGAAGAAGTCTCCTGGCCCTGTTTATTTCAGCTGGGGGCTCGTCCGGGATAGCCACGCCGCAAGAGGACTCAGGACTGGCCATCTTGGATCTTCAGAGGACAGCTGGCTACCAGGACCAGAGGGACCGGCTCAGGACAGCGACGCAGAGGAGCACCGGAGCACCGGACTGGTGAGAAACTCGGTGGCGGGAGCGGGAGACGTGCGCATGTGTGTGTGAGTGAGACGAGGGCCGGCAGCCGGACCTTCGAAGCGAGAGTGGACCCCTCATTACTGCGGTTCCGTCTTTTCGCGAGAAAAGCGGCCAGGAACAGGGGGACGCGAGTGGAATTAGCGTGAGCGAAGTCGTCTCCCAAGGGGGAATAAAGGGCCCCCCCACTCCGGGCGTGCGGAGTGAATTACTGTGTATGAGTGGCACGCACCCCAAAGTCCTGACAAAGGGAGGTCAGGCACTTTTGTAAGTCTCGAGAAGGATTCGAGTAAGATTTGTCAGTCCCGAGAAGGATTCGGGTGGTTCACAAGCCCTGCAGGCAAAGTAAGTCCTGACGAAGGGAGGTCAGGCACTTTTGTAAGTCTCGAGAAGGATTCGAGTAAGATTTGTCAGTCCCGAGAAGGATTCGGGTGGTTCACAAGCCCTGCAGGCAAAGTAAGTCCTGACGAAGGGAGGTCAGGCACTTTTGTAAGTCTCGAGAAGGATTCGAGTAAGATTTGTCAGTCCCGAGAAGGATTCGGGTGTTTCACAAGCCCTGCAGGCAAAGTAAGTCCTGACAAAGGAGTCAGGCACAAACCCCAGCGAAGGAGGCTGCGGTTTGCTTTTAAGTCCTGATACGGTGAAGCCTAAAAATTGGCAGGTTAGGCAAACTAAAAATCAGGCAGTTGTTTCTCCTGACTGAGGGTGTCAGGCACGACCCGGATTCTTGGCCGTGGCTTCGTGTGTTTAAGTCCCGATAGATGTAAGACCTGACGCTGGGAAGTTGGGCAATCAAGAGATTGGGCAGTTGTTTCAGTATAAAGTCCTGAGCATCAGGCAGTAAATTTGAAGTTCAGTGGAGGAGGCTGGAGCTCCTCAAGAAAGGTTTTTTTTGTTGAAATTCCCGGTCAGTAGAGGCACCTTCGGGATATTTTTTATTGAGACTTGAAAAATGGGATGTTGTAGTAGTAAAAAGACTGGCAAGAGACTGAGGGATATACCTCCTAGTAGTCCCTTAGGAGAACTGTTAGTAAAATGGGATTCTATAGAGGCCACGAAGGGATTAGATAAAGTGAAAATGATCCATTATTGTATGGAAGCGTGGCCAGAATTAGAGTTGCAAGGAGGATGGCCTTGGTGTGGGACAAAGGATAAGTGGATGTGCCAACAATTAAATAATTATCTGACAGCTCGAGGGGATACTGATCCTGAGCAATTATTGTATGTAGCTTGCTGGGTAAAGAGCGCTGTTGAGGATGAAGGGGTGCGAATTTATAAGGTACAGAAGAAGAAAGAGGGGAATGAAGGAGGGGATGATAGAACTAGTAAAAGATGGGACCCCCTGGATTATTTGCCTCCTTCTGCCCCTCCACCTTATAATCCTCTCCTTCAAGCACCTCAAATGGCAGGTCCGGTTCCTCCCCCGGCTGCCATCTCATTACCACCTGCTCAAACTCCTCCTTCTACCTCTTCAGCTTCTGCTATGATGAACCCAGTATCTCCTCCAGTTCCTTCTGCACCACCACAAGTGCCTACTCCACCTGCTGCATTCTCCACCCCTTCTCCAGCTCCGATTAATATCTACTCAGGTCCCTCTCCCCCTCCTATTGCTGTCCCTTTACCTCCTTCTACCTGGGACACAAATGCCTCCTCGCCCAGTAGACAGCTATCAGCAAATACACCTGCTGATGGGCAGAAAGTTCAGGGTAACCCAGAGAACCCTCAAAGTAGTTTGGCATCTGAAGATGGGCCATACTGTAGCACCAGATCCAAGACCTCCAAGGCAGAGAGACTCTTTCCCCTCAGAGAGGTTCCTATGGGAGGAGTGGCGGGAGGTGTTGGCTTTGTGAATGCTCCCCTAACTGCTTCTGAGGTGAGGGGATTCAAGAAAGAGTTGGGGCATTTAGTTGAGGACCCAGTGGGCATAGCCAACCAAGTGGATCAATTTCTAGGTCCAAATATCTACACTTGGGGGGAAATGAATTCCATCCTGAGTATATTATTTTCCCCAGAAGAGGTCCAGATGATAAGGGCGGCTGGCATAAAAATTTGGGAGAAAGATAACAGTCCAGGACCCCAGGTGCCAACAGGTGAACAGAAATTGCCACTAACGGAGCCCAACTGGAACCCTAACCAGGAGGAGGGGAGGAAGGCCATGAGGGAATATAGGTCTTTGATAATACGGGGGATCAAAGAGTCAGTTCCCAAAGGAACTAATACCCAATTGGCATTTGAGGGTGCACAAGAGAAGGATGAAGCTCCTGCTGCCTGGCTTAATCGCCTAAGGCAGAACTTTCAGTTGTACTCTAGAATAGACCCAGACACCCCAGAAGGTCAAATGCTACTAAAAGTCCAATTTATTACCAAATCTTGGCCTGATATACGGAGAAAACTGGAAAAGATGGAAGATTGGCAAGAGAAGGACATTAATGAGTTATTAAAAGAGGCACTGAAGGTGTATTTAAGGAGGGAGGAAGATAAAGCAAAGGCCAAGGCTAAGATCATGGTTGCTGTAGCTAGAGAAAGTGCAGGGTGGGCGGGTCCACCACCAGGAGGAGGCAAGGATAGGTCAGTACTGTCAGGTGCAAGAGGGATGGAGACACCTCAAGGCCCTTTGAGAGAGCGACATTGCTCTTACTGTGGAAAGGCAGGACACGTCAGGAGGTTTTGTAGAAAACTCAGTCTTGATGAGGCAATAGCCAGGGAACAAGATAATTTAGGGAAGATCCTTAAAGGTGACGATTAGAGGGTCAGGAGCTTTACACTATAGGGGACCTGATGTAACATCTAGAAGAGCCCTTGGTAAACTTTGAAGTGGGACCCTTAAATGAAGAATTAGAATTTTTGAGTAGATACAGGAGCAGATAAGTCCTGTCTCAACAAAGTACTAAGAAGTATAGTATAGTATAGTATAGTATAGTATAGTATAGTATAGTATAGTATAGTATAGTGAAAAACATCTGGATTTAGACAAAAAACAACTAGGTAGAAAGGATATCCAATAGCACCAAAACTGGCCAGTAATACTTAACTTGTAATAAGTGATGTGAAAGTAAAAGGTACCTTATTGTTGTCTTGTTGTGTGCGTGAGAGTGAGTCACAAAGTCAGCCTCAACTTCCTGGGCAGGTGGGAAGGGGGCAGTGGAAGTGTGTGTATGTGTGACCTGCAAACCAGGCTTGTGTCCCCCAGGCGGGTGGGGGCTGTGGCCAAAGTGTGTGTGTGACCTACAAACTAGACTAGTGCTCCCCAGGTGTGTGAGGGAGCCGTAGCTGCGAGAGCGTGAGTGACACGCAGACAGCCTCACAGGTGAATGTGCACGAGAGGCAGCCAGAGCCAGGGCCCTTCCAAGAGGCCCAGAGATACTGAGACCTGTGGGCCAACCCCAAGGTGAGGGGAGCCACAGTGATTTTCTAGCAATAATGATCCATTTTGTGTCTTGAGGGTGTGAAGGAATGTGTGAGAATAAATATAGACAAATTAGAATAGAGGTAATGTAGATTGTGCATTATAAGTTTTACCACATCTCCTTAGAGGGAAGTGTATTGTGTAGAAGAATGGCGTAAGAAAAAAAAAAAGAGAAAAAATTCAAGTGTAAGGGGTTGAAAGAAGTATTTAAGCTCTAAGTGAAAGTGAGAAACAGAAGCAAGAGATAAATAGATAAGATCTTGAAAAATAGAACAGAAAAACCAGTGAATTAAATACACAGAAAAATGGGGGAATAAAAATACTTTGGGAGTTAAGTTAGCTGAGAAATACAACTCCTTGCAAAATACAGAGTATGTAGAAGTTGATGAGAGAAACATGCAAGCTATGGAAAAAGAGAAATTAACCAATAACATTAAACAGAGAAACTGAGTTTTGATAAACTCATTAAATTGCAGACCACTAATGCCTGTGTTTGAAAGCCCGTTTCAGGTACTCTTCATTACTAATTCGACTGTGCAGACCAAAAGAAAAAGGTTGGACTCACATCACTCTCACCTCCTGGCATTGGACCAGGATTCAACACCAGTTTTTTTTTTTTTTTTTCCCTCTGGCATTCTAGCATTGGATCGGACTCCACCCCTTTGTCCTTCTGGCATTGGGCCAGAGTCCCAGTTTTTCCCTCTGGCATTGGACCAGAGTCCACATCACTCTCACCCCCCGGCGCTGGACAAGATTCATCTGCTTCACAAGCTAAATCACCTGAGTACACTGTGGTAAAAGGACCAAAGGATTTAAAGTTGACTCTCAGAAGGAAGAGTCAAAAAGACTGAACTGTGTGGGAAAAAAAAATTGTTAAGAGTTCTAATATTGCTTAAAATGTTTTAAGACTGTTCTGTGTAAATTATGTTGGTAAAAAGTTTAGGACTGTAAATAAGTAATTCTGGTTAAGTTCCCCAATTTATTTCTAAAGACTCCAGGTTAATCCTCTACAGAACACTCCCCTGGGAGGGGAAACCAAAATTGGTAGGGAACAGACCAAGAGAGGTTTAACCAGAGAAACGGGTAGAAGGGACTCTAAAGAGCTTGGAAGCTTTTCCTCAGTAAAGTTCCCCAAGAGGCAAGGCCGGGTGGGCAGGCTGTGCAAGATGACCCATACCGGACTCTTGGGAAGGGTAGTACTGATGGCTCTGATTGCTGGTGGTGCTCTGGGGAGCCCAGCTGAGCCGTGCAATGAATGCTACCAAGCCCGCTGTGAGGAGGAAGTGAGCTCCTTGTCGAGAGTCCACATCAGTTCTAACCCTGATTGTGTTAACCTCTCCCAATTGGTCTTTTATCAAAAAAATAAGAGAGTGTATTGGATAATATACAATACTGCCACTTTTAGGCAGCCACTCCTAGGAGAGTGCCCTATAGGGGAAGCCTGGTTGTGCTTTAAATGGGATGCTGCTGAAACAAGCTCAGCAGATATAGTAAAAAGCAAAGAAATGGTGAAAATGGTAAGAAAAATTGTTTGTTACAAGTATTTATATGAGTGTACTGGAAAAGAGATAAACCCCTTTAGGAACACATTTCAGGGGAGCCTTAAACCCCTAGATTTGATCTCGTCTGGCAGCTGCACCGCTAGAGTGATAAAACCAATTTTCTTGTTGCCCAAAGAAACTGGATCAAGTTTGGGAGTTCCTATATATAATAATTTGGGAGAAATTAAACAGAACAGGCACAGTGAAATAGAAATTGAGAAAATCCAAAATTGTAAAAGCCAAATTCGGATCCCAATATCTATGTTAAACAAAATTATTCGGCTCCAGGCAGTATTAAAAATAAAGAATTCAATTATTAGGAACATTTCAAACGAAATAAAAAGGTTAGTATGTGTAAATAATGAAGATCAAACTCCTACACTTGATCCCAGTAGGTGGGAGAACCTGGAGATTTTCAAAAAGGATGTGTGGGAAAAGGTAGTTTTTCTCGCTGTGTGTGCACTTGGAGGATTGCTATTTTTACTATGCTTATTTATCTGTTTCAGTAAAATAGTGTTTGCCGTGAAGACAAACCTGAAGAAACCAAGGAAAGTAACAAAGTTAACTAACCGTGATTACCAAAGTGCACAAGAGATTTATAGTAGATTCAAAACAAAAATTAAGAGTTGATGCGAGCTTAGAGTTTAAGCTCGATCAAAGAAAAAGAGGGGGGACTGTTATGAACAAAAACTCGGTTAATATTTTTTTATGAGAAAAAGTTTCAAAAAGGCAGCCAGACCACTGGCCCTGCCCAAGTTCTGTGTGTTTTGTTATTGTAATCACGGGTCGTTGTCGTTAATGGTTGTTTTTGTATTAGTAAAAGCCCTGGCTGGGGCGAGGTAATGGCCCTTCTCCTGGGTGGGGACCTTGCCCGAAGCTAAGTTGTACCTTTCCCAGAATAGTGAAGACACCTGAGAAGGTGGGGGGGGTTATGCAAAGTGACTCGCAAGACCAGAATGCTTTGTGGGACCCCCATCTCCAAATTCATGGAGAAACCCCAAAAACAACGAGCCACCTAAGAGTTGAGAGACTAGAGTGATGTCTGGACGTGAGGAACCGAGTGCTGAGCCTGCAGAGACGCGGAACACCTTCGGACCCTCTCGCCCTGACCGTGGGAGTTGACCCCGGAGCTGAGACCAGGCCGACTGAGAGGGAAAAATAACATCTGACACCATCTTATGGGATCAGGAGACCCCAAAAAGGCTCCCAAGAGGATCTGATCCCCAGCTCTGCCCCTGGCGGACAGAGCTGCGCATATCCTCCTCCTCTGAGTCGCCCTGGGAGACGACGGACGCTGCAGACCCGTCGAGCCGCCCAATCCTGAGCTGATCACTTTTTAATAAAGGCATTACACAGGAGAAGAAGTCTCCTGGCCCTGTTTATTTCAGGGGGGACGCTGCCTTGCCAGCTCAGAAACCCCCTGATCATCAGGGAGAGTGGGCAGAAGAGCTCTGGGGGCAGCCTGGAGTGGTCTCAGGCCAGTGAGCAGGTTCCCATGGGAATGGCAGCTGCCCTGACATCCATGGCCAGGCACAGCAAAGGGCTCCAGCAGCATGGGGGATCCGGGAGCGATGGCTCAGCAGAGCTGCCTGGTGCGTGGATGGGGGGTGCTCACGGGGAGCTGCTCCTGCCCCACACAGGGATGAGCTCCTCAGTGCCAGCCTGGGCTGTCACAGCCGGGAAATAGCGGGGTCCAGGCACCGAGGGGCAGGGACTGAGGCCAGCAGCAGAGCACACAGCTGGGGCTGCAGAGGAGAAGGCTTTGATGGGCTGAACCAGCAGCTGCGGAGGGTTCCCACCCCCACGGGCTCCTCCCTCCCCCCCAGCACCTCTTTTCTCCGTTTGACACTGATTTCCCATAAATGCCTATCAGGAAATATGCCGAGCTTTCCAGGGCAGCCTCTTCTGAGGGCAGGAATGGTCTCTCCAAGAGCCAGGAGTAAAGCACTCCTCTCCTGAGGCTCTCGGCTGAACTGAGCAAGCTCCAGGTGAAAAGGCAGCGCTTGGGAGAGGGAGCACACGGGCCAGCAGCCAAACAAGGCAGCAGCACCCGGGGCTATGTGAGCAGGAGCCCAGCCAGGGAAAGGGCTCAAGTGCTGAGTCCAGTTCTGCCAGAGGGGATTGAGTGGGAAAAGCTCCCTGGACCAACCTGGGGCCTTCACTGGGTTTTGCTGAGACCTGAAGGAGCCCTGCTGCCCTCCAGGGCCCCCAGGGCTTTCAGTGTCTTTGCCTCATCAAGGCCCAGCTGTGCTGCAGAGGGTGGGGGACCAGTCAGGAAGGGTTGGAGGGAGACCACAAAGTTAATATTCCATAGAATTCCCATTCAAAGTCGATTGTCCCTTCCTGCCCTCAGTCTACAGACACTAATCCAGTTCCTAATTCATTCCTACGTAGAGAAAAAATGGTCAATTCAGGCTGTACTTATTTATTTCATGGGTTTTTTTCTGATAGCAAAAATTGTTACCATGACTCTTGCTACACATTAAATGGGAAAAAAGTGAAAAGTAAGTAGCATATTGATTAGGCACAGCCTGGTTGCCATGAATACATTATGGATAATTGTTTGTTGCTTTGATCTTGGCTGATTGGAAAAATTTTTAGTCTGAATATAGAATGAATAATTATTTCATGGAGTGACTAGAACTTAATTTAATTTTTATATTTAATATTATTAGCTCACCTTAGCACACCAGAAAAAGCATAATGAGATTTCACCACCACTCATACAATCCTCCTGGATTTAACTCACATGCTGGTAATAATGTTTTATTGCACTCAATGCATAATTCAAAATGTCTAATTTATTGGGCATCTGTTGGCAGACCAGACTCTCTTGGTCTCTGGGCAACAAAGCCATCACTGACAATGTGGCAGAGAGAGTTTCTTCTTTTTTTGTTTCTTTTATTTCTTTTTTTTATTCCATATTTTTTCTGTCTTCTCTTACCCCTGCCCCACCCCCCTTTTCTTTTTTATTCTCCTCCCTTCTCCTGTCTTTCCCCCTTCCTTTTCTTTTTCCCCCTCAAAGCTTCAGCTTTGGCTCAAGAGTGCAGATGTGGCCCTGCATAAAATAATTCTCCTGTCTAAAGCAGTTGTCAGGGCTCCTTCCAAATATGAGAGACAGAGAGGACAATGTGTCTCTGTCTGTGAGAAGTGGGGTGACCCATCCCTGGAAGCACAACCATCTTTCCATGAGCGGTGATCTGAGCTAATGTCTGTGCTCATCAGTGATCAATGGCAGAGGTACATCCAGGACAACTCCATGTGCACATCATCTACGCATTGTTACTGTTTGAGAAGCCATCACGCTATTGCTCTGCTTTCAGGAGAAAACCCCTCAAACTCTGAGCATTTTTTGCCATTTATATGCTTTCCCTCCTTTCAGACCAGAGCAAAACAGCAAAATGTAGTGGGAAGAGATGGAGCAGGGTTCATTCCTGGGAAATCACCCCTGGCATTTCCTGTCTGATACCTTCAGTTAGACCCGTGGGACAGCCATGGGCCCTGGGGCTGTGACTTCTCGTGGGTCCCTGCCGGCATTTCTCTATTTCTAATCCTCCCCTCTTTTCCTCACCTGGGTCTATCCTCTCCTTGAACACCAGGAAAGCTTTCTGGACATGCAGCAGCTTTTGGCAAGGGGTCCCTTAATTCAGTCCAGGTCCTCCTTTTCTGGAACGTGGCCAAAGAAAACAGAAAGTCCCAAGGAGCAGACAGCCCAGGAAAATGGAGTGCGAGAAAGAGGGAGAGCAGAGCACAGCAGTGAGTTGTGCCCTGAGCAGACCTTTCCTCACTCTTGAGCAGTCCCTGTTTCTGCCTTCACCTCGTCCCTGCTGCTCTGATGGATGTGCTCAGAAGGGACAGGCGGCTTTGTTGGAAGGGCCAGCAGGGCCCTGCTTTCTGCAGCCAGCTGTGCAGAAGAGGATATTTGGGAAACTTCCCAGTCTGACCCTTCCCAAGGCTCTCTGGCCATCACACTCCAGCCACCAGAGGTGTTCAGTGTTGGGAGGAGCCCCGTCACAGCAGTGGCTGCAGTGCCCCAATGGGCCCTGCTGGACTCCCCACACCCAGCCCCTGTGTCCTCCCTGGTTCCAGCCCAGGTTTCCCAGAGCAGTCTCAGCTGTCTGATTCCATAAAGCCATTTATTCCCAGTGCAGTGACACAGGAACAGCCTGAGCTGTTCCCCCAGCAAGGGAGCCCCTCAGTTTTATCCCCTCAGTCTGCATGCCCAAGGCTCGAGTCTGGCTCTTCCTCCCGGGCCCTCAGCTCCTGCTGGGTCTCTTGGTGTCCCTTCCCCAGCGGTGCCACCACTCTTGGTGCCCTTTGTTGGGCTCTGTTGGCCATTCATGAGCTCCTGTCTCGGGCTCCCACCTGGAGCTCAGCTTGCATCAGGCACTGCAGCTGCCCCAGCCACCTGCACCAGGTGTGTTCACAGCCAGGAGAGGGGAGAGTGGGAGTGAGGTGATTTCAGTTTTTTCTTTGTTACCCAGCTTGCTGCTCTATTGGGAATTGCTGAGAAAGCAAAGCAATCGTCCCCAAGTGGAGTCTGGTTTGCCCATGGTGGCAGCTGGAGAGGGATGTCCCAAGCTTTATGTGAGCTCTTCAGTTGTATTTTTTCCTCCTGTCCAGTTGAGGAGGGGGAGTGAGAGAAGTTTGATGGGCATTTGGCAGCCAGCCTGTAAATATTCTCAGTTCAGTCAAAGAATGAACAGAGACAATTTCTCACAAACTGAACCTAACAATCCTAGAAAAAAAAAAATCAAACAATTATTATCTCTCTTTCTATAACCATTGTTTATAAAAATGGTTTGCTAGAGTGTACTAATCATAATGCATCACTAGTGTGAGAGGTTTTCACCTTAAGACCAATCAGGTCTTAGGTCCACTACTGTTCCTATAGGAACTGTATATTTCTTAATACTGTACACAAATAATAAAGTGTCTTTCATGCGTTCTGCATCATGGAATGAGTGGTAATTACTCTCTGGTCGGGACACTTCCTGCGTCGACTCCAGCCAAGGTCACTTGTCCTTTCACCATAGATTTCTTCATAGCTGGTCAGGATAACCTCCAGGATTTGAGTCTGAAGGAATGGAAAATGGTCCCTTGCCTCTGAGGAAAATATGACTGGGGTTGAACACCAGGTTCTGCACTCTGCAAAAGCAGAAGGTCTTAATTTTTACCAAGGAAGATGAAGTGTGTGTCTGTGAGAATTCTCAGAGCTCCAGGGCAGACAAGATGGGTTAGGGACCAGCTGGGAGTGCAACAGAACATCTTATCAACTGCCTTGTCTTCTCTAGTGCTGAGATGTTGCTCACCACAGAGATTTTGCCCCTCTTTTCCCTTGCATTGCAGAGTGAAGCTAGAGAAAATGATACGGGAGACCACAAGCAAGGACTGAGTATCTTGGAAAGAGCTGTATTCCGTTTGGACAGTGATGGAAGGGAAAATCGGTAAATTAAAAAACCCTGAGTAAATCAGAGGTTTGAGTAGTATATTTTGAGGGATCTATGTGTATTTTGAGGGATCTATGTGTCACAAAAAAGCTCTTAAATGCATTTCTAAAACCTAAGGGGAAATATCATAGCGAAGCTTCCTCTTTTTCATTTTTCTTTTTCTTTTCAGGTGAACCTAATGGCCACAAAAAAAGGGAGTTCATGGCGGCATGACCAAGGAGGCCAATTTGAGTCCATAAGTAAGTGTGGACTCATGGCTCCCATTGCTCTTGCCTGTGCCCATCCTTGGGAACCTTGGATGGGATGTGTTATCCCTTAGAGAAGTGAGGCCAATGGAGATCTCTCCCCTGAGCACGTTGCCTGCAGAACCCCTTCCAGAGCCCAGCTGAAGGCCTGGCCTTTGGGCTGGGATCAGTTTGGTCAGAGGGGTGACCTCCTTTGACCAGGGACACATCCTACTCTAGTGGGGGATGTTGCTGAGCAGGGCTTTGAGGGTCAGGCTGAAATGAATGTGCCAAGGGACAGTGAAGGGGCCTGGGAGGTTCCTCTCCACTCCTGGTGTGTGGCAGAAGGGTCTCACCCTCTCGTCGGTGTCTGTGCTCTGGTGGGACTGAGGCACCTGTGTGGTGCCCGAGTGCTGTGGCAGCTGAGGCAGCTCCCTGGCCCAGGAGAGCCTCAGTGGGCCCAAGGGTCAGGAACTCCCCAGCACTGCATGGGGCTCGTGGGCCAGCTGTGGGATGTGTTCTGCCCCAGAACCTGCTCAGTGCAGTCCTGGATTTCCTTGGGGAAAGGTCCTTGTTAAATGTCCTGTCTTTGATTTTATTTTCATGTGCACCTGATGTCCAGTGTCTGTGGCTGCTGGCTGTCTGGCTCAGAAAGGTGTAGAAGCACTATTCAAAGAGCTAAGTAAGTGTGCTGGATCCCATTGCTCTTGTCTGTGGCCATCCTGGGAACCCTTGGAATGGAATGGGATGGGATGTGTTATCCCTGGGAGAAGTGAGGCCAATGGAGATCTCTCCCCTGAGCACATTGCCTGCAGAACCCCTTCCAGAGCCCAGCAGAAGGCCTGGCCTTTGGGCTGGGATCAGTTTGGTCAGAGGGGTGACCTTCTTTGCCCAGAGACATGTTCTACTCTAGCAGAGGTGTTCCTCACAGTTGGTAATGGTTTCAAAGACACAGCACATCCCTTCTGGGATTTCCTTTCCTTTCTTTGAGCACTAAAGGAGGAATCTTACCCTGGGCTTAGCTACAGGGACAAAAGGCAGAAGCCTTTCTGTGCAGGTGAGTGCCAGTCATTGCCCACACTCCCTGGAAACTGAACCCTGCCAAGCAGGAAGGAGATCCAGAGCTCTGTCCTGCATGAGGGCCCAGTGCAGTCAGATTGAGCAATCCCACCTGTCCATAAATTCCCATTTCCAAAGGCCTCCAGCCAGTCCTTTGTTACATTGCCCATCCCCATGCAGATGCCCAAGATGCCAGAGTGCAGAGATGTCCCAGCAGGGGTTTTCCCAGCACAAGCAGAAGGATAGAAACAAAAAACCAACCTGTAGAAGACCTAAGAAGAGACCTGTGGGAACCCAGAACATCCCTCTGGCAGTCCAGGATGGCCAGGACCCATGCCGGGGGCTCAGAAGCCCTGGCACAGAGCCCAAAACACCAGTGGGTTTGATTATGACCCGTAGAGCAAAATACAAACCTTATATGAAGATCAGCAGGGCACAACAGTTTAGGCAGAATATTAGTGAAGTTATCACAGGGTGGAAAAGTAGATTTTGGGGTTTTTGGTATGGGGGTTCAGGAGGCAAGATGGAGGGAACTGGGTGTGTCCAGCCTTTCTCCTTCTTCTTCTTGGCCTTCATCTTCTGCTGTGATGTTGGCACTTACTGATTGGTTTAGAGTAGAAGCTCACTGTCTAACATAGGTGATAGGTATTGGAAAGTAATTGTAAACATTGTACACGCAGTTTTTAGTATAAAGACATAACACCGCCCCGGGGGCAGGCAGAGTGCCTCAGACTGTCCTGCTGAGCTGACCTCGGCAGGGCAGGAGAAAATTTTTTTATAGATAAGATAAAATAAACAACCTTGAGGCTGAGAAATGAAGAGCCCTGACTCCTTCTTCAAGCGCCGGGCTAGGAAAAGAGACTTTGAACTTTTCTTGGGGTCAAGAAAGAGCAGCAAGAGACCCTGAGACATTGGCGTCCCTGGTGGGCTCCAAGAGGGCACCCAGGTGGGCTCTTGGCAAGCAGCCACGCCACAGCCATCAGCTGTTGAAACCCAGCCCGAGAAGGAAAGGAAACAGGCACTCTCAAGGGAAAAATCCAGAAAGAGTATCTCGACCTCTGCTGAGAAGATTCATTTCAAGCTCGACCTGGAAAGAGGAGGACCAGAAGCACGCCTGGAAACCCTCACCTGTGAGCTGCTGGACAGTGACCAGGGCAAACTCCGGACTGACCTTGCAGATGATTCAGCTTTTGGTAAGAAAAGTCAAAATTGAGAACATGGGGGAGACATGTTCCCAGGAACAACCCAGCATCTTGTTAGCCCTACAGGGCGTGGCAGCCACACACCCTGTGAAAATGTCTGAAAAAAGATAAAAGGCCTTGAAGCTTTTATCCCCAGCAAGGGTAATGTTAGAGGCAATTTCGTGGAATTCCACGGGGGCTGCCAGCTATCAGCAGGCAGCAGTATTCTCTCGAGGATGGGGGAAGTCATCCTGCCATCAGCAGGCGGCAGTTGCCCTTACCGACCATAGAGGGACAAAGGTAATCCCTAGCAAACAGGTGTGAGAGGAATTGGCATCATCTCCACAGTGCCCAGGGTCCCATGGGTCCCCAGAACGCCCAGAACTCTCAGGGGTAGGAGGGCGGAGGGGGTCGGGGAACCCGGGGCAGAGCCGCTTCTCGGCGACTGGCGAACCCGTGCCACGGCGGCGCCGGCCGGCAGCAGCCCGGGGGGGCCGCAGAGGCGGCCGTGGGGGCTGCGGAGGCCGGCGGGGGCCCACGGGGGCAGCGGGGCAGTCGCAGGCACAGCAGCGGCGGAGGCGATAGCGCGCACGGCGGTGCCCGGATCGCAGCAGCGGGCGGTCGGCAGCGTGCAGGGCACGGCCGGCGGCTGCGGGGGCTGCGCGAGCGGGGCCGGGCCGGGCGGAGCGCGGGAGCGGGAGGCGCAGGGCTGGCTGCGCTGGCGGCGGGCGCATGCGCCATGGCGGCGGCGGCGGTTTCACGCAGGGGGTGCCAAAGGCGCGCGCGAAGGGCAGAACCCGCGCGACTGCGATGGCGGCGGCACCCGGGGAACGCGCACGGGCCGCGGCAGCCGCGCCGGGCGGGACTGAGGCGGACGGGACGGGACGGCTGCAGCGTCCCTGCGACCGCCACGGAGCGCGGCAGGCGCCCGCTGATGACGCACAAACCCGGCAGCCGGAGCGGGGCGGGTTTTTCCCCAGTGCGCAGACGCGGCACGGACGCGGCCGAGCGGGGACCGGAGCCAGAACGGGACCGGGGCAGCGCCGGTGTCGGTCACAGGCACAGGGGGCGTTCCCCAGACCGCGCCTGCGCCGAGAGAAGCGCCGGGGAGGCGCGCTCGGGGCGGGGGCATCCGCACTCCCGTGAGGGCACCGGCAGAGAGCGGGCGCGGTCTGGGTGCAGAGGGTGCCCGAGGGACCGGCCCTGCTCCGGTCCCACGGCAGCGGGCACGCAGCCGGCCCCGGCAGCCAGCACACAGTTTCAGCCTCCATCAAAATCTCAAGCTGGAGATTTTTCGCGGGTGCAGCGCATGTTGTGTGAGGCACACCGAATTCCTCAACAGCCCGGTCCCACAGAAGTGACGGAAACAGCATTTACCAGATGATCAGGCTTCAGATGCAAAAGCTGGACATGTAAAAAAGCTGTCCAAAATCAGAGTAAAGTGAGAAAGCACCCAGGTTTTTGCCCAAGATACAGAAAAAGGGGAAACCAGTGCAAATCAGTGGTATTCCAAATATGATATAAATGGAAATCTTCTGTTGTGCAAAATGCCTCTTAAGGAGGGAAACTACTGTAGAAAGATAGAATTATTAGCAATGATTCAATTACATGAAATGTCTCTGAAGACAGAGCATTTGAGAAATATCAATCAGATCCTATCTGTGGGGTCACCAGCTGATTCTCCAATGATTCACAGTTTTGTTGGTATTGAGTTTGTAACCTTTGTTATTTTTGGATTTTATAGGTGATACTGATAAATAAGGATTGGTATTAATGCTATATGAATACTTTAGAAAAGTTGTCATAACCCCTTCAAATACTTCCTGTTGATAAGTTGATTATATAGTGAGAATTCTCAGAATTTATTATAAGAATTATGATCAAGGTATTGTTGTAATATTTACAGCCAGCTTTCATGTGTTTCACTGTCTCTATGCGTGATCATCTACAAGACACGTGTCTCTTCAGAATCTTGTCTTTTTGTTTCTTAACTACTCATGTTTTTTAGGTTTCCTTTAAATCCAGATTGCCAGTTTTGTGGTTTTCTTCAGCTATTATTTCTTCAGTTGTTATAGAGTACTTCAGCCGAGAATTCAAGAGGTTTGCTGTGTTTGCAGAATTTCTGTCCTGACAGAAGTTTTGGAGGGATTCAATTATTTAATGGTTTGATTGATCTTTAATCCTAAGGTTTCCTATTCATAATTGCTGTTTTAAGAGTCTTGTTTTAAAATGTATTAAGTGATGTCCATCAATTAGAGTTTGAACTCTTGCCAAGTTCTAGCTCTACTTGAATGGAATGATTGAGAATCAGCCCAGATGTTTTCTGCATCAAAAAGTATTCAAGTCCTTTTCGCTTGGCAATTTGACCATGTATGATAGCTGAGCCTGATTTCAAAGGGAGTTTGGAGAAACATGAATCTGGACATGAGTTCTCCAGTTCTCTGTTGTTTCAAGGTTCATCAGCTGTCGCAGACTCTGGGATGACAGTTCAGTGTTGCAGTGATTGATAACTGTATGACTGCAGATGTGTTATTGGTTATGTGTATTATCTGATTGATTTCTAATCGTTATCTTACATTTCTCTATGCAATATTGCATAGAGACTGAAACAGAACAGACCAATGTTTTATTTTCATATATGCGAAAAGCCAATCATATAATGTGACTTTTTCACAGTGCTGGTAGCACGTAGCTGCAACCCAGCTTTGTCTCCCCTTCCTAGGGAAGTCCTGCTCCATGACCTTTATCTGCCTCCCCAGCAGCTCGGTGGTAGGAAAAGCCACTTGAAGTGGCTGATGGATTCTCCCTCAGTTTTTTGCCAGAGGCTTTGAGCCAGGAGGTTCCCTGGAGGGACGCTGGCTCTGGAAACCTCTCCTGAGCTTGCAGGTGTGGAGTAAAACTCCCTGCTGGGCCAGTGAACAACAAGTTATCCTCTGATCCATCTGGGACCCCCATGGCTTGGGGTCAGCCCTTGCTGGGGAGCTGCTGCTTGGGAGAAATAGCCACTCCCTTTTCATAAGTTTAGAAAGGTTTATTAAACCTTATCAAAAATGCAACAGAAGACTGAATAGAGAAAATGTTATGGCGCCAGGAGCAAAGGATTTTCCGCACCATGTGCTCACCCACACAATGGAGTTTTTGCCTTTTAACCCTTTAGCCCCTCCCAAAATTCTGTCCATTGACTCCTTCTTCAGTGTCCAGTGGTGGAGTTTACTTCCTCAAATCTTGATTGGAGGTCAAATGTCACTGTAGTGACAAGGTGACCCTCCCACATATCCCAACCCCAGGTGTCCCTTGATAACAACTGAGGGGGTAAAAGAAATTTTTCTTAACTTCTATACATAGTATTTGTCTGTTAATTGTGAGAGTCAATCATTGTGGCATTCACATTCTCTGAATGGAGAGACATAATTCTCTCTCAGGGTTTCTTTTCCTGGAGAAGCACAGGGAAAAGCAAGAAAAAAATTCTTATCTCCATCATGTGGAAAGTGTTAGGAAGATTATTTACCTGAAGTGATTTGTCAGTTGGATTCTGCTGAGGATTGTTTTGTTTCCTTGGCCAATTGGAAAAAGCTTTGTCCTGGCTGTCTGGAGACAGTCACAAGTTTTCTTTAGTATTCTTTAGTATTCTCTAGTATTCTTTGTAGTATAGTATGCTTCTTTAATATAGTGTAGTACAATGTAATATAATTTAGTTTAATAAAGCAACTGTTCAGCCTTGTGAATCAATGGAGTCAGCTGCCAATCATTCCCTGCAATGGGGCATCCTGCTTTTTGATAAATCATCGCATTACTCATCTCTCACACTGCAGCTCCTCCCCAGGTGCTTTGCTCTCCTGCACTCACACTTCTCTTTGCCAATCTGTGGCTTATTAAACAGTCTGCTGGCTTTGTCTCTCCTGTGGCTGCAGGCAGCATCGATTCCTGCGGACACGAGAGAGCTGTGGCTGGAAAAGTTAATGGAGGGGGAAGAAACAGGGAAGAAGAAGGGCTCTTGTGAAGATCACACTGCCCTCCTGAGGCTCCTGGGGGAGAAGGCAAAGTTGCACCAAGACCCCATGCTGTTCTCTGATGACATTTTTTTCATTGAGCCAATGGTAAGTGATAGGTGAAAACCTCATTTTCCTCCTCTTCTTCGTCCTCATCCTCCTCCTCCCCATCCTACTCCCCCTCTTCCTCCTCCCACCCACTCTACCCCTGGCTGGCGTCACTGGGGAGATCGTCAGCTGGCTCGAAGTGCTGGGAGGGAGGACATTGAGTTTCTGGTGCACCTGCAGAGCTCGCCTAAAAATGCCAAATGCTAAAAGCATTTCTGCCCTGGAGGCTCATGGCAGGGTTGGGTGCCTGACAAGGCCAAGCTGTGGTGCCAGGGCTTGAGCTCAAGGGCACTCTGTGCGTGTCCTTGCAATGTCCACAGGGAGCAGTTCTTACAGGTAGGGGCTCCCCCCACATATGAGGTTCAGCAGAGGCTGTTGGAGCACTGCCAGCTCACACACTGACCTGAAGCTTGCAATGGTTTGCTGGGAAAGTGAGGCCAGATTCAGCCTAAGGCTCATCATAGAAATACCAATCCCCTCCTGTAACCACGCCTTGCACTATTTCTGAGTGTCCCTTCCAGTGTCCTCTGTGAGCCTGGACACAAGGGTGGAAGGTTGAAATGGGCCTTTGGAGTTGTCCTGCACACAGGGACAGAAAACCTTTTCCTTTTCTGTTTCTGCAATCAAACCACCATGTCCTGCCATCAACCAGAGTCCTGATTCTGAGTACTGGCATTGTGAGAGACAATGAATGCCTGGTGTCTGCACAGTGCAACATCCCTTCTCATCTTGGAGTAAACCCTAGAATAATGCCAGCCTCTGTTTTCTTTCAATACAGGTTAAACTAATATTTTTATTTCCCAGGTTCTGGTTCTGGGCAAATTTGGGAGAGAACCCCTAAAGGGGCTCCTCTCGGAAAGAAGATTCAATTGGCCCCTGCCCCCAACCAGCCCTGGAGAAAAGACCTCCTTGAAGTGGAAAAAACCTGTTTATTAAACAATAAACCCTAAACAGTATTAATCAATAAAACCCCTTGCTGCTCCAAAAGAGATGACAAACTGAGAAAGTCCCTCCCTGGGTTGCAGCTCAGCTCACTCAGTCTCTGATCAGTCCCTCTAGTGCTGGAAATGTCGCAGGCCAGGCCCAGCCCAGTGGCCACAGGTGGAGCTGTCGGTGCTCTTCTGGTGTTCAGTCCAGAGCAGTTTTGAACAGGTCCAAAGAAAAGGGAAAAAAACCCCACAGTCCAGGGAACTTCTTTGTCTCAGCAAGCTAAATTAACTAAAAGCAAAGGAGAGCTCTGTCCCGCTGTCTGTCCATCCACACACAATGCAGTCCAGGAGCAGGAATGTGGAGGAGTGAGTGCAGTGTCTGAAAACAAACTGCTGCTTCTTCTCTCCCCCCTTCACTCTCTGCAACAAGTCCTAAAGGTGCAACACTTATTATTCAGCATAAACAGAACAAGACGATTTGGGATAAAACCATCATATAGTCGACCCAAGACAGGGATCATGTTCTCTTCTTCTTGTGAAGAGCCACCAGTGCACAGTGGCAGTTGCATCCCACTGTAGCTGACAGCAGCATGATGTGACCAAGAGCCTTTGTCAGAGCAGCAGGAATATTGTGGAGAGTGGGAGCTGAACAGCTGAGCATTGAGAGCTTCCAGCGCTGTGTTGGGATGGGTTTGGAGTGTTTCCTTGGGCTCCTTGTGTTGTTCAATCATTACTAATGCTCTAAACAGAGGCTTACAGAAGTGTGGTTGAAAACAAGAAATGTGAAGTTTGCAGAGCAATGTTTTGCTGTCTCTTTCTGCTGTAGGAGGGAGAAATTGGGCCAAATTGTTTGGCCAAATTCAAGGTGACCTTCAGACCCCTGGAAGCACTGGAGAATGGAAGTGTGGCTTACTGCAGCATCTCAGGTACAGCTCCTTTGCCCTGCTTCTCTCCCCCTCAGTGAAGCCATGGTGCCAGCCTGAGCCCACGGGGCTCCCATGGAAGTGCTGGGAAGAGTCCCTGGTCAGCAGGGCAGTGCTGGCACATCCCCCCTGGCCCTGCAGCTCCCAGGGAGTCTCCTGTGCCAGGCCAGGGCTCAGAATGCTGTGTGTGCCTGACTGATCCCAGAACAGCCCAGGCAGTGCAGGGAGAGGTTTTCATGCCATGGCTTTGCCAGCATTCCCCCAAAGGCCAGAGAGCTGCAGAGCAGAACAGCTTTAGTGAACAAGCACTCAGCCCCTGCAGGCCCCTGGCCTCCAGGATGATGGGTCCATTTGACATGGATCCATCATCAGGCAGCAGGAGCTGAGTTACAAATGTGTTCCCTGAGCCTGGATCACCTCCCAGTGCCCAGACAGCAGCAGAGCAGAGGTGTTTGAGCCCCCCTGAGCCCAGGGTGTTGGTAGAAGGAGCGGCCTTGGCCAGCACTTGCCTCTCTCCCTTTGTGGGAATTGAGCCCTTGCAGCTCTGTCTGTGGAAATAGAACACAGTGCTGAGTGTCAGGAGTTGGGGACTTTGGCAACGAAGTCCTGTGTTCCTGGGTCAGGTAGTTTGGCAATTGCCAAACTCTGTAGGAGCTCTGTGCCTTCACTGAATGATTTCAAAGCTCCTCTAAGTGCATGGGAAGGAAAGCATAGAACCAGAGTATGTTAAGGATGGAATGGACTTAAAGGCCTCTGGGCAGGAACACCTCCCCCTAGAGCAGGTAGCTCCAAGCCCCATCCAGCCTGGCTTGGAACACTTTCAGGGCTGGAACCTCCACAACAGCCCTGGGGAACCTGCTCCAGTGTCTCACCACCCTCAGAGTAAAAAATTTCTTCCTAATATCTAAGCTAAATTTCCTTTCTTTCAATTTATACCTGTAACTCCTTGGCCTGTCACTACAAGGCAGCAGAGATGTTTTAAACTCAGCAGACTGGTGGCTGAAATTGGAAAGCAGCCCAAGGAATGGGTTAGAAATTAGAAGTCAGCCCCAAGGCTGAGGGAAGAGGAGGGTCCATATCCTCTCCTGCAGCATCAGGAGCTGGTTGCATCCAGCTCAGAGTCAGGGTCTAGCACTGAGGCAGCCTGGAAAATCCAGTATAACAGAGGGAATGTTTGTACTGCAATAGACATCTCTCCCCAGGCTGTGAGAGCAGGCTGCCCCTGCACCTCTCACGGGAAGGCCAAGGACCCTTGGTAGAATTCAGCTCTCCTACTCTGAACCTTGGGAACATTTCTATCGACACCCCCCACATCTATGACGTGAGCAGAAGGCTTGGGGTGGATCCTGATGGCTCCTGAGGCAGAGCAAGCCTGGTGGAAGTGTGGAATTGCTGCCGACCTGGGCAGTTGTGAGCAGGGAATATTTGATCTACTGGTGAAATCTGGGAGGGTCTGAAAGGTGTGTCTGTTGTTCATGAAGCACCAGTTCCTTCTTTGGGAATCAGCTGGGAGGCTTGCTGCAAAACAACCCCTTGGCATATGAAACGAAGCCTGGGTCAAAAAGGGATGTTCAGAGGCTTTTGTGGCAGTGCCAGACACAAGGCACCTTTGGACTGGGCTGTTCAGAAGCAGCTGGAACAAACTGGCTGCCTTTGAGCTTCAGTCAACTGCAGACAGCTTCCAGTCAAGTGTCTCCTGCTTATTGCTGCAGGTCACAGGAAAGCCATCCAGCCTCCTGGCTCAGTGCTGGCCCTTGCAAAGGGCTTGGGAGTTCTTTCCCTTGCTGACCAGTCCCTCAACACACTTCAGCCTTGGTGCATCTCTGGCTCTAGAAAGAGAAAAGTGTTCCTGGGAATAAAGCAAAGCATTTTTCTACCTATTTGTCTCCTCCCCAATAGTGTCAAGTTTGCAACAAAATCCAAAGAGAGAGCAGCTGAAAGAGGTAGAAGATGAGGCACTACATCATGCCAGACACTTCCAAAAGCTTGGCTGTGGGAAGCAAAGACATGCTGAGTTTTCTTACCAAAAGATGATGCTGTCTATACATTTTGATGCTGATGCCTCATAATCAATGTATTGTTTTCATGACATGGGAAAAGGTGAATGAGTAGATGGTGCTGTTGGAGCTGTGCTCACTGGGGCAGCAGCAGCTCTGGGGTGATTGACTACGCAGCTGCAATCAGCCCACGTTGCTCTCAGGGCCAGGTCTGAATGAACTTGGTGATGCTGATCAGAGGTGCACAGCTCTGTGTCCATGGGATAACCCCAGGGTTGTGGACTCCAGTTCTGTGGAGTTGCCGCTGCTTTGCATGAAAACTTCAAGGCAGAACTTGTCCTGTTGTATTTTTTTGCCATTCAAAGCATCGTCTGCTATTTCTGGGTATTAATTGCGTCATTAGACAATAACTCACAAGAAGGGAAGATTCCACATGTATTTCCATTTTGCTTTCTTGCTGCTGCAGGTGAAACTGATTAACCTAGGAGATATTGATGCTCCCTTCACCTATAGACCTTCAACTGCCAACGTGGGCTTCTGCTTCAAGTTTGCACCTGAGGATGGCATCATTGCACCAGGTGGGACCCAGACTGCTCAGATCTCCTTCAGTGCCACCATAGTGTGGAGGTTTGAGGAAGAATTCCAGTTCAGTGTGGCTGGATCTCCTATGTCTGCACTCCTGACTATCAAGTAAGGACGGTCAAAGCCAGGCACACGCCCGCACATCCTCAGCACAAGAGAAAGGGGCGCCCCATGTGAGCGGTCCCAGCCCCTCCACGGGTGCAGGATTGGTGCCAAAGCCAGACAACTCTTAGTGGTGGATCACTCGGCTCGTACGTTAATGAAGAATGCAGCTATCTGCAAGAATTAATGTGAATTGCAGGACACATTGGTCATCCACAATTTAAACACACTTGTGGCCCCATGTTCCTCCCAGGGCTACGCCCGTCTGAGCGTTCCTTGACGATCAGTCACCATCCAGCGGCCACCACGGTGGTGCGGCTGGGGTTGCCTCACAGGCCAGTTGACTGTGGTCAGCGGCGGTGGTGATGGTGGCTCACTGGTGCCCGGAGGGAAGGCGGTCAGGGGTTTGGCAAGGGATGCGTTTCCCTCGGCAGCCTCAATTTTTTCCCTGTGACCCAGCAGGCGTCATAATCGTCATGGCCGTCATCGGCACTGTTGCCGCGCAGAGCTTTCATCCCCCTATATGCAGACTCAGGGACTGCTCCGTAGTTCCCCACTCCTGGAGTGAGCCACTGGGGCAGAGTTTGTCCTTGCAGGGCCCGTACCGCAGTACGGTGGTGGTGGCAGCTGAGGAGAGTAAGAGACAGCGTTGAAAGCACCGCCATGGGCCGAGAGAAGGGAGAGGGCAAGAGGGAGATGAGGCGCAGGCCTCGCCCCCAGCCTCCCCCCCGCGCGGGCGGCTGTCTGCAGGTGGGTACTGCGGGGGTACTGTGCCACTGCGCGTGCGCATGAGGCGAGAGCGCTGGGGACAGATGTTCCGACCCCCTCCTCCCTTCACCTGCCCTCCTCCTCTTCTGTTGTGGTCTCAGGGCGCAAATAGCACCATGGCTTTTCTCTCTCTCTCCACCAAGGCCATCACGTGCCGCCACTCGGCTGGTCCCCCATCAGGGCTGTCTTTGCCACACTCCCTTTTCGGTTCTCATCTCCGGGATGGGGCACTCTGTCTCCGCTTCTCTCCCTCTGGCTTTGTTTTCCCCTGGTGCGTGGGCGCCAGTGGGGGAGGAAGGTGAGGGTAGTAGGTGGGAGAAGCTGGCTGGCTGTTGGCCTGTTGGCATTCTGCTTCTTTAGGAGCTGTATGGGCCAGGAGGTGTGGCCAAGCTTTGGCCTTGCGACCTCAGATCAGACGTGGCAACCCGCTGAATTTAAGCATATTAGTCAGCCAAGGAAAAGAAACTAACGAGGATTCCCTCAGTAATGGTGAATGAAGCGGAAAAGCCCAGCACCGAATCCCTGCCCCGCAGTGGGGTGCGGGACATGTGGCGTACAGAAGCCCCAATCCCTGGCGGCGCTCTCGGGGGACCCAAGTCCTTGTGATCGAGGCCGCAGTCTGCGGATGGTGTGAGGCCAGTAGCGGCCCCCGTCACGCCAGGCCCAGGGCTTCTCGGAGTTGGGTTGCTTCGGAGTGCAGCCCAAAGCGGGTGGTAAACTCCATCTAAGGCTAAATACTGGCATGAGACCAATAGCCAACAAGTACCGTAAGGGAAAGTTGAAAAGAACTTTGAAGAGAGAGTTCAAGACGGCGTGAAACCGTTAAGAGGTAAACGGGTGGGGCCCATGCAGTCCGCCCAGAGGATTCAACCGGGCGAGTTGCGGTCGGCATGGGTTCAGCGGAACCTCACCTCTGCCTCCCTTCTGTCCCCTGGGCGAACCCCGTCTGCGGGGGCGGGCTGGGGGATGCAGGCTGGTGCGGGCACTGCTGCCCAGCCGGCAGCTGGCCCTGGCCGGGCACATTTCCTCTGCAATGGTGCGCCACGTCCGGCTCCAGGTTGGCTGGGAAGGCCTCCGACGGGCAGGTGTTCCAGTGCCGCACGAGCAGCAGCAGGTGTTACAGCCCTCGGGCATCAGGTCTCGCCAAATCCCGGGGCCAAGGGAAAGGACTGCTGCCGTGCCCTCCTCCCCCCACATCGGCGGTGCTGTGGTGGGGGGCATCGTTTCCCTGCCTCTCACAAGGGTGGGGGGGGGCGGCATCATCACAGCGCGGCGTTTCGCGCAGGGGTGTGGGGGCTGGGCCTGCCAGTCCCTGGCACCACTGTCAACCAGGGCAGACTGTCCTCAGTGCGCCCTGACCGCGCAGCGCCGCTGGGCCAGGCTCACGGGCCGCGCTGGGGCACCCGGAGTCCGCAGCAATGTCAGCTACCCAGCCAACCCGTCTTGAAACACGGACCAAGGAGTCTAGCACGTGCGCGAGTCAGGGGCCGTTGTCGAAAGCCCGCGGCGCAATGAAGGTGAGGGCCGGCGCGCGCCGGCTGAGGTGAGATCCCGGGTGCGTGTCGCGCCTGGCAGCCCCGGGTGTACCACCGGCCCATCTTGCCTGCCGCCCCCTCGTGGGGCCGGGGAGGTGGAGCGTGAGCGTCCGTGCTAGGACCCGAAAGATGGTGAACTATGCCTGGGCAGGGCAAAGCCAGAGGAAACTCTGGTTGAGGTCTGTAGCAGTCCTGACATGCAAATCGGTCGTCCGACCCGGGTCTAGGGGCGAAAGACTAATCAAGCCATCTAGTAGCTGGTTCCCTCCGAAGTTTCCCTCAGGATAGCTGGCACTCGGCAATGGGCAGTTTTACCCAGTAAAGTGAATGATTAGAGGTCTTGGGGCCAAAACGATCTCAACCTATTCTCAAACTTTCAATGGGTAAGGGGGCCGGCTCACTGGCGTGGAGCCACACCATGGAATGCGAGTGCTCAGTGGGCCACTTTTGGTAAGCAGAACTGGCGCTGCGGGATGAACCGAACGCCAGGTTAAGGCGCCCGATGCTGACAGTCATCAGAGCCCAAAAATGGTGTTGGTTGATCTAGACAGCAGGACGGTGGCCATGGAAGTCGGAATCCGCTAAGGAGTGTGTAACAACTCACCTGCCGAATCAACTGGCCCTGAAAATGGATGGCGCTGGAGCGTTGGGCCCATACTCGGCCGTCGCCGGCAGTACGATGCCCGCAGGGGCTAGGCTGCAACGAGTAGGAGAGCCACTGCAGTGCGCCTCGAAGCCAGGGGCGTGGGCCCAGGTGGAGCTGCTGCAGGTGCAGATCTTGGTGGTAGTAGCAAATATTCAAACGAGAGCTTTGAAGGCCAAAGTGGAGCAGGGTTCCATGTGAACAGCAGTTGAACATGGGTCAGTCGGTCCTAAGCGATAGGCGAGCGCCGTTCCGAAAGGGCAGGTGATGGCCTTTGTTGCCCTCAGCCGATCGAAAGGGAGTCGGGTTCAGATCCCTGAATCCGGAGTGGCGGAGACGGGCGCCGTGAGGCACCCAGTGCGGTGATGCAACCGATCCCAGAGAAGCTGGTGGGAGCCTCGGGGAGAGTTTTTTTTTCTTTGTGAAGGGCTGGGTGCCTTGGAATGGATTCATCCCGAGCGAGGGGCCCTCACCTTGGAAAGCATTGCGGTTCCAGAAGCATCCGGTGAGCTCTCGCTGGCCCGTGAAAATCCGGGGGAGAGGGTGTAAGTCTCGCGCCGGGCCGTACCCATATCCGCAGCAGGTCTCCAAGGTGAACAGCCTCTGGCATGTTGGAACAATGTAGGTAAGGGAAGTTGGCAAGCTGGATCCGTAACTTGGGGATAAGGATTGGCTCTAAGGGCTGGGTCGGTCGGGCTGGGTCGCGAAGCGGGGCTGGGCGCGTGCCGCAGCTGGACGAGGTGCTGCTCGCGAGTGAGTGCGCTCCGCGTGGCCTGCCCGGGCACCGGGGTGTGTACGCGCGCAGTGGCGACTCTGGACACATGCCGGGCCCTTCCTGTGGATCGCCCCGGCTGTGGCGGGCGCCGCCTGCTCCCCCCCTCCGCCCACCCTCCGCCTTGCCACAGCTGGCGCCCCAGCGGCGGCCGTCATCGTTGCGCACCGCTGCCCCAGCGGTTCCCGCCGGTGGGGTTCCCGCGGTGTGAGGCCAGTGCGCGCGCAGCCGCAGCCAGCGTAGGCTGAGCGGTTCGTGCGGGGGAGGGTCTCCGGGCCAGCGCCCCGCCTCAGTCAGTGCCTAGCAGCCGGCTTAGAACTGGTGCGGACCAGGGGAATCCGACTGCTTAATTAAAACAAAGCATTGTGAAGGCCTGAGGCGGGTGTTGACGCGATGTAATTTCTGCCCAGTGCTCTGAATGTCAAAGTGAAGAAATTCAATGAAGCGTGGGTAAACGGTGGGAGTAACTATATTTACTAACTGGGCATAGTCGCGGAAGTCGCACCTCCTCGTGGTCCTGCCGGATACCTTCGTGGTAACTGAGTCGACTTCTGCCCCAGTGTGAGAGAGGGCGCATATCAGCCCTCCCTGTCGTTGGACTCACCACCCAATGATAGTTTCACGAATTGCTGAAACAAAAAGGTTGGCACAATTAGTTCACTGTTGCACAGAGCCTTGTCCATGGGCTGTTGTTGACACAGTTGGTAGTTTGAGAGAGGGTCAGCTACTATATGCTTCTACTCTCACTTGGACTTGTCACTTTATTGCTTACCAGACTGACAAAATGGCTTTGCGTTATATCTTGACTACCACTCAGACTGACCCATTAGATCTAAGGGTCATTGATGTCAAATTACCATCTATGCCCTGTGTGCCCAGGGAAGAGGGATTCGATCTTGTAAGTTTGGAGTTTTTTAACTCCAGAATTGTTAAAGAAGATGGTGTACATCATGTGGATGTTTGGTAGGGTTTGGGGCAACTCCCTGAGCCCTATGAGATCTCCCCTATGGGGATGGCCCAGGATGAGGCTGAGAGTGCGGTGGGAGGTACCGAAGAGCCCAAAACACCTGAGGCTGAGAGCGCGATGGGAGGTAGTGAAGAGCCCAAAACACCCAAGGCTCCTCACGGGTCTGAAGGTGGTGGTGCAACGCCAAGAACACCTGTCGTGTCCATGCCTGACAAACAACCATCTTGTCCTTGTTGTGAGACCTGGTTTACTAGGATGTTGGGGCTGATTGACCATCTCAAAAGGGCGCACGGGCAGAGAAAGATCATTTTCAGGTGTTCAAAATGTGGTAAACAAAATATAAAATACCACAGTATCTCCAATCACATCCCACGCTGCAAGGGGGTGGTGTGTGTGGCTCCCACTGGGGAATGGGTCTGTGACGTGTGCCAACGTGGGTTCGCTTCTAAGACTGGCCTGGGTCTGCACAAGAGAATAAGACATCCTCTTGTGCGAAATGTGGAGCGGATTGTTGCTTCTCATCCCAAAGAGTCATCGGCCTGAGGGGCCCACAAATGGGTATGGACTAAGGAGGAAGAGGCTCTTCTGGTACAATTGGTGGACAAGTTTTTCCCTCCATATAAGGAGGCGGATAACGCCACATTTGAGGCCTTAATTACTGGAAAAGAGATTGATAAGAACATGAGGGAGATGTGCAAAACCTCTGCTCCCGGGCCAGATGGGATCACTTTGGGTCAGATTATTGCAAAAGGCCCAAAGTTTTCCCAGTTGACTGAGATGTTCAACCTCTGGCTTATCACTGGTACTGTTCCAGATGCGCTGCGGGACTGCAAGACAGTCTTGATACACAAGTCTTTGGATGCAGAGAAGCTTGGTGATATCAATAACTGGAGGCCTATCACTATTGGTTCAGTGGTGATTAGGCTGTTTTCCAGGATTGCTACTGCGAGGCTGTCCAAAGCATGTCCCATCAACCCCCGGCAACGGGGTTTTAGTTGCGCATCAAGTTGTGCTGAAAACCTCAAGTTGTTATGGCTTGTGGTGGAACAGCTAAGTGAGAGCATAAACATCTGGGGGTTGTGTTCGTGGACATTGCTAAGGCATTTGACACCGTCTGTCATCAGCATTTGAGGGTCTGGTCCAGAGAGGGGTGGATCCACACATGATAGAGTTGGTGAGGGAAATGTATCGGGATGTTAAGATGTGCATTTCCATGGGAAGAGAAAGGACAGACCCCATATACATTTGCTCAGGTGTCAAGCAAGGCGACCCCATGTCACCTTTGCTGCTCAGTTTTAGTGATGGACCCCCTTCTATATAAACTCGAGAATGAAGGTGAGGTTTTCCATCATGGGGGCTGGAAATTTACAGCCATGGCATTTGCTGATGACTTGGTGCTGCTGAGTGACTCTTGGGAAGGCATGTGTCATAACATCAAAATTTTGGAGGCCTTTTGCAATCTAACTGGCCTCAGTACACAGGGGGGAAAATGTCATGGCTTTTACATCAAGCTTACAAGGGACTCATATACTATCAATGATTGTCCCACGTGGGTGATTAATGGATCCCCCTTAACATGATCGACCCAGGGAGCTCAGAAAGGTACGTCAGCACGTGGGTTGACCCCTGGACTGGCTTTCCAGATCCTAGACTATCAGAGAAGCTCATGGATTGGCTTCATCAGATTGGTCGTTCGCCTTTAAAACCTCTTCAGAAAGTCGATATACTCAGGACCTATACCATCCCGAGACTGATATATCTGGCTGACCATACCGAAGTTAAGGTGGGCCTGCTTGAATCCCTTGACCAATTAATTCATAACACGGTTAAGGAATGGCTTCATCTTCCCCCCAGTACATGTGATGCAATCTTGTATTCGAGTTTTAAAGATGGCGGTTTAGACCTCATCAAGTTGGTGTTGCTCATTCCAAGTATTCAGGTGTGAAGACTCCATAGATTAGCCCAGTCTTCGGATGAGACTCTTGTGAACTATCTAAAGGAAGTACATCTGGAACGGTTATTTGAAAAATTGTGGTTGAAAGCGGGGAGGACACAAGAGTCCATCCCATCGATTTGGGAGCCTTTACCATTGGTAGAGTTGGGGGGCGACGATGGAGCCTGGCTGGAATGGGAAGCACCCATCCCTAAGATTCGTTACCCAAGACCTTGTAACTGGAGGAAACGAGAATTTCATAAATGGACCCATCTGGTTGCCCAGGGCCATGGGATTGAGCATTTCGAGAATGATGAGATCAGTAATGCCTGGATAGGGCAGTTTAAGGGCATACCTCACTGTAAACTAATCACGGCCCTACAACTCAGAGCGAATGTCTACCCAACAAGAGAATTCCTGGCTAGGGGTAAACAAGAGTATGTTGCTCAATCATGTGGACATTATGGAGCTAGATTTGAGACCACAGCCCACATTGTCAGAAACTGTGCCATCACTCAAGATGCCAGGATTAAGAGATACAATGCCATCTGTGAAACCCTTAGCGAGGAGGCTAAGAGGGAGTGTTGGACAGTTTTTGAGGAGCCACACCTAAGGGATTATGTAAATTAAGTATTTAAACTGGATTTAATCTTTGTCAAAGGTTCTAAGGCAGTTGTGGTCAATGTGACTGTGAGGTCTGAGCACTCTGATGTCTCATTGACTGAGGCCGCCTTGGAGAAGGCCAAAAAATATCAGCGCCTTCATACAGAAATTCAGCAACTGACCAATGCTGATGACATTGAATATGTTGGCTTCCCCATGGGAGCCCGTACCAAATGGTTTGGCAATAATAATGAGTTGCTGACCGCCCTTGGTCTCTCTAAAACAAGGCTAGAGAGAACCGCATGGGCCCTAGCATCCACCTCCGTTGACATTGTAAATATATTCATTAGCAAAGCTAGATCAATTGTATCTGTGTAAATCCTGGTAAATAAACTAGGCCTCTCCCCTCGACAGGTTCGCTGGACAGTGGAATCGGTATTTGTTTGGGAGGGGTTCATCCGTCATAACCGCGTCTAGCCCATTTTGGGCTATAAATTCCAATTTGGTCATTCAGGTGGACGGGCCACCTTACTTAACCCGGAAAAGGAACATATACAATTTGTATGTGTTTATTAAATAGCCAAATGCCTCGTCATCTAATTAGTGACGTGCATGAATGGATGAACAAGATTCCCACTGTCCCTACCTACTATCCAGCGAAACCACAGCCAAGGGAATGGGTTTGGCGGAATCAGCAGGGAAAGAAGACCCTGTTGAGTTTGACTCTAGTCTAGCACTGTGAAGAGACATGAGAGGTGTAGAATAAGTGGGAAGCCGGGCACGCGCTCAGCGGTGCGGGGCGACCCGCCCGCCGGCGTCCCGGCCATCAGTGAAATACCACTACTCTGATTGTTTTTTCACTTACCCGGTGAGGCAGGGGGGGCGAGCCCCGAGGAGGGCTCTCGCTTCTGGCGCCAAGCGGCTGGCGCGCGCTGGCCGCGACCCGCTCCGGGGACAGCGGCAGGTGGGGAGTTTGACTGGGCTGGTACACCTGTCAAAGCGTAACGCAGGTGTCCTAAGGCGAGCTCAGGGAGGACGGAAACCTCCCATGGAGCAGAAGGGCAAAAGCTCGCTTGATCTTGATTTTCAGTACGAATACAGACCATGAAAGCGGGGCCTCACGATCCTTCTGGCTTTTTTGGGTTTTAAGCAGGAGGCTTCAGAAAAGTTACCACAGGGATAACTGGCTTGTGGCGGCCAAGCGTTCATAGCGACATCGCTTTTTGATCCTTCGATGTCGGCTCTTCCTATCATTGTGAAGCAGAATTCACCAAGCGTTGGATTGTTCACCCACTAATAAGGAATCTGAGCTTGGTTTGGACTGTCATGAGACAGGTTAGTTTTACCCTACTGATGATGTGCTGTTGCAATAATAATCCTGGGAACCCTTGGGATGGGATGGGATGTGTTATCCCTTAGAGAATTGAGGCCAATGGAGATCTCTCCCCTGAACACATTGCCTGCAGAACCCCTTCCAGAGCCCAGCTGAAGGCCTGGCCTTTGGGCTGGGATCAGTTTGGTCAGAGGGGTGACCTCCTTTGACCAGGGACACATCCTACTCTAGCGGGGGATGTTGCTGAGCAGGGCTTTGAGGGTCAGGCTGAAATGAATGTGCCAAGGGACAGTGAAGGGGCCTGGGAGGTTCCTCTCCACTCCTGGTGTGTGGCAGAAGGGTCTCACCCTCTCGTGGGTGGCTGTGCTCTGGTGGGACTGAGGCACCTGTGTGGTGCCCGAGTGCTGTGGCAGCTGAGGCAGCTCCCTGGCCCAGGAGAGCCTCAGTGGGCCCGAGGGTCAGGAACCCCCCAGCACTGCATGGGGCTCCTGGGCCAGCTGTGGGATGTGTTCTGCCCCAGAACCTGCTCAGTGCAGTCCTGGATTTCCTTGGGGAAAGGTCCTTGTTAAATGTCCTGGTTTTCTTTTTTATTTTATTTTCATATCTACTTCAAGTTCAGGATATGTGGTTCATGACTGTCTGGTTGGGAAAGTCCTAAACCTGATATTCGACACAGTCGTTAAGTGTGCTGGATCCCATTCCTCTTGTCTGTGGCCATCCTGGGAACCCTTGGGATGGGATGGGATGGGATGTGTTATCCCTGAGAGAAGTGAGGGCAGTGGAGGTCTCTCCCCTGAGCACACTGCCTGCAGAACCCCTTCCGGAGCCCAGCAGAAGGCCTGGCCTTTGGGCTGGGATCAGTTTGGTCAGAAGGGTGACCTTCTTTGATCAGGGACACATCCTACTTTAGCAGGGGTCTTCCTCACAATTGGTAATGATTTCAAAGACAGAGCACATCCCTTCTGGGATTTCCTTTCCTTTCTTTGAGCACTAAAGGAGGAATCTCACCCTGGGTTTAGCTACAGGGACAAAAGGCAGAAGCCTTTCTGTGCAGGTGAGTGCCAGTCCTTGCCCACACTCCCTGGAAACGGAACCCTGCCAAGCAGGAAAGAGATCTAGAGGTGAGGGCCTGGTGCAGTCAGATTGAGCAGTCCCACCTGTCCATAAATTCCCATTTCCAAAGGCCTCCAGACAGTCCTTTGTTATGTTGCCCATCCCCATGCAGATGCCCAGGACCCTGGGATCCCAGGGTGCACAGATGTCCCTGCAGTGGGCTTTTCCCAGCACAGGCCAGGACAGCCTGGAGGAGAGGAAACAAAAAACCAACCTGTAGAAGACCCAAGAAGAGACCCTCAAAAAGAGACTTTAAAACAGAGGAGTTCATCATCCTCAGGCAGGATGGGTGGGCTCCCCTTCAAACAAGCAATGTCAGTTTCCCACTGACACCAATCCTTTTCTACAGGATGGACAAATAAGGAGTAAATAAAAACCCACGGAATGTGACATAGATGAAAACTTCCAGGAACCCAGTTGCGAGGTGCGGATGTTCAGGGACATCACACCATGACCAGTATGATCAAGTGAAGCCAAATTTATTATCCCTAAAAAGACCAGATTTATAATAAGTTTCTACTGCCCACGCTTCTCTAGCTAATACATGATTGGTTAATCCTAGCCGTTAACACATCTAAATTAAAATGCTGATTGGATCATCTAATTTTTCGTGCATCTTGCTGTGGATGTCTGGCCCACCCATTGCTTTCTCTTTTTTCTCACTCTCCCAAGCTTGCTGACAAACTTGCTGAGTCCTGATGACTCTTCTTCTTGTATCTTTCTCAAGGATATACTGACCCCATTTCTGAATATGTCCATTATCCATTGTTTGTGAATGTGTTCATTGTCCATTAGTACAAGCAGGCTGGATTGTGCATCGGCCGAATATGGCCATTGTCTAGCAAGAACTCCTCAACCTACAAAAAATCCTCAACACCCCAGAGCCTGACCACGCCCCACAGCCCACCTCAGAAATGAACCACCCAGATTGGGTGGGGGGTCTGATGAAGGAGATGTGTGAGATGGGCCAGATGCTGAAGGAATACACTTCCCCAGCTGGTGAGGAAACCTCCCCCTGCCTCAAAGAGGGAGAGTCTGATGGTGCAGCAGCGGAACCCACAGATGTTACAACTGTCCAAGTTCCAGCTGAACTGCAGAGGCAGTCACAGCCAGCAGCAGTTGCTCTGTGGAAACGAGGAGGTCTAAGATGAAATCAGAGCACCCAGACAAGGATAAGAATGGAGGGCCCTCACAACTCACAGGGGAGCCAATGGTTGAGATCATCACTGAGTCCCTGATGTACAAAAGTCTCTGTAATCTGCACACAGACATTGTATGGACAGGGACGTGAGGCTTATACAACCTGGTTACTCTGGGTCTGGGATCTTATGGGTACAGGTGCCCAGCTGGATGGTGGTGAGGCAAGGATTTGGGACGCTTGACCCAGGACTCAGGTATCAATCAGATTTTTGTAAGGGAGCCAGGGCTTTTAATAAGTGTCAGAGAGAGGTTTGTTCACAGGGAGAGAATGCAGGAGCAGCACCATAGAATGTGCTGGAAGACTCGAGGATGGGATCCAACAGCTGAGAGAAGTGACAGTATTGGAGGTACTCTTTGGGAGGGATGGACAGCATGATAATGACCCCAACAAGGTCGGGTGCACAGGGCAAATGTTGTGGAGCCTGGCAAATCTGGGGCCATCTCAATACGCCACCTTTATTGCAACAATTAATGCCGATACCGGCTGAGAGACAGTGGGTCATGGGGAGATGTTCAAAGGGGAGACAGTGACAAGTCAGGGCAGACTTTGCTGAGCTCTGTGCAAGCCCTTTCTCCCAGCCCTGCCCCTGTTGCTCTGTGCCCCCCAGTTTTCCTTTTCTCAGAGCTCTTCCTTCAGCCCCGTGCCTGGAATTTTGCTGGGATCTGGCCCCATTGCTGTGATGAGCAGGGGCTCTGCCCATGGACACCAAGGGGTCAGCTCTGCTCTGAAGCAGTGGGGTCATGGAATGGGGACAGGGGCAAGTCCTGGGGTTAGATTCCATCAGCTCAAACAGCTCCTGAGGCTGAGGAGCTCAGCAGCATCTCCTGTCCCAGGACTAAGGGAGGGTGATGGCCAAAGGCAGTTTGAGAGGGTTTCCTGCTTCACCCAGGGAGAGCAGAGACAGCTGTG
The DNA here is from genome assembly GCF_035770615.1 of Melospiza melodia melodia. NCBI lineage: Eukaryota > Metazoa > Chordata > Aves > Passeriformes > Passerellidae > Melospiza > Melospiza melodia. The sequence goes on from NC_086210.1 coordinate 1,326,882, forward strand.
CAAGGCAAGAGCAGTGGCTGGAACTCAGTGAAGGGCTAGGGGAGCTGCTCTGTCACTCCGTCGGTCCCCAGCTGCCCTTTTCTGCAATCCAGGGCAGTCCCTGTGTTCCCCTGGAAATCAGCCTGACACAACTGAGAGCAGAGGGACCCACAGCAAAGCAAACTGGTTTAGCCTTTCTCAGAGTCCCAGCCCCACTCTGGCCAAGGACACTCCTGTCCCCCAGTGTACCCTGGAGGCAGCTGACAGCTTGGATGGCATCCTGAGGACACACCAAGGGTCCTGTCCGTGGCAGTGCTTGAGGAGAGTGGGCTCATTGCCAGGGTCCCAGGCTGCCCTGCCCAGAGCTCCCCGGGCATAGGGAGCTGGGACACCCCATTGCTGTGCTCAGCCTGCACAGGAGGAGCCCGAGGGCTGGGCCTGGCCCTGCAGCTGGAACTGCCATTGCAGAGAGCCCCTCAGCAATGCCAGCAGCACCTGGGCAGGGCAAGGAGAGAGAGAGAGTTGGGCCTGAGGAAAAGCCTTTCCCTGCCCAGCCCTGCCCAGCCCCTGCCAGGCAGCAGTAGGGCAGGACAGTGGCCCTCAGGCCCTGGTCAGCAGGGAATGGGCACATGGCCGCAGAGATGCCCTTCATCTCTGGGGCTGCTCTGCCAGCCCAGGAGGGACTGAGGGCCCTGAGCCCCCGGGCTGAGGGCTGTGCTGGCTGCGAGGGGACACAAGAGCTGTGCTGCTCAGGGTAGTGTCTGCCCTGCAGGGCAGGCCCAGCAGGTGCCACATCTGCCCTGCAGCAGGGCTGCCCTCAGCACTGCCTCCCTCCCTCCCTCTCTGCCCACGGCTCTGCTGCTGGAGCTGCCCCAGCCCCAGCTGCTCCTGTGGCCCCGGGCTCCTTCCCTGCCAGAGCTGCCAAAGCCCAGCTCAGCCCCTGGGCCAGCCCTGCCCTGCAGCTGCTCGGCCCTGCAGGGATTAAAGAACAGCTCCCCCAGCCTGGGCACCAGGGAAAGGTGATGCTGCATGGATCTGGAGGCTGGGCAGGTGTAGGCTCTTGCTGAGGTTCCCAGGAAAACTCAGTGTGATGGCTGAAGAACCTCAGCCCCTGCTCTGGCCTGCACAGCTGAGTTTCCATTGCCACCAAGCTGAGCAGGGAAAAGTGGGAGCACAGATTCAGGAAAGCAGAGACCCAAGCAGGAAACCCCTGCCCTGAATGACCCCATGAAAAGTCCCCTCAGGAATGAGCTGGGCATGAGCTGGAGCTCTGAGCAGTCCTGGCCCACACAGCACCCTCTTCGCAGCAGCAGGACCTGCCCTGGCAGGAGTCACTGCGTGCACCCACAGCTCACCTGCAGTGTCCATGGGGAGCTGCCAGGCAGGCTGAGAGCTGCCCCTGGCAGGTGGCACATGCCCTGGGCTGGCCAAGAGCCCTGAGGGCTGCAGGAGCTGCTCTGCAGGAAAGCCCTGGGCAGCCCTGACTGCAGCCCCAGCTTCACCCCCTGCAGCCATCCCTGGCAGCAGGAGCTGTCCTGCCCTGTCCCTCTGACGGTGCCCAGGGCAACCCCACTCTGCAGCACATCCTCCCCCAAAGCAGAAAGGGCAGCAGAGCCATCCTTACAGTCACATCAGTCCTGCCATCTCCAGCTTTAGGAGATCCCTGCAGCCAGAAACTGACTGTGTCAAAAACTGGGAAGATTTCTCCATGAATGAGCTTAAAATTGTCCTTCCAGTTCCTTTAAGTCTCTCTCTGCTTCACTGCTCTCAGGTACCTGCAAGCAGTGCCCTCAGCCCTGCTGGACTGAGAGAAAAGCTGCTCATCAGGAGAAATGACTTTTTGTGTTCTTCTTGGTTTCCAAGAGCTCCTGTGGCAGAAGCCCAGCCCAGCTCAGCAGCACAGACACAGCACAAGGATTTTAATGACCCTCTCAAGGCTTTACTGCTGTTTACATAAGACTCAGTCCCAGAGAGTGTTCAAAGAACTTCTCAGGAACTAAAAATTAAATTTAAACTCCAAAGTTTCTACAAGTTTTAATGGGTCCCACTGAGGGACACAACTGAGGAAGTTCTCCAGGCAGAGCAGAACATTGGAGGCAGTGATGACACGTGGGGACAAGCAAGGGAAAGGTGTCTCTAGTGCTGAGCAAAGCTGGATGTGTTTGAGGAATGCAAAGGGCCAAGGCCTGAGCCCCAGCCCCTGGCCAGGCAGATCCTGTCCCTCCCTCCTTGCTCAGGGCTCTTCCCGGGATGGGCACTGGCATGCGGGGATGTGCAATGCCAGGGGCAGGAGCATGGGGCGGCATCTGCCAGGCTGCTGAGCAGGGACAAGGAGACAATGAGGCCTCAGGCCTGCAAGGGTCACTTGTCCCCTCCTGGCCCCAGGGCCAGCAGCCATGGCCAAAGTGCTGCCCAAGTTGGCTCTGGCAGGGCTGTCTTGCAGCTGCTGCCAATCCCTGTGCCCTGTGCAGCCCAGGCTGTCCCACGGAGTCCCTGCCCTGTGCCTCTGTCCCTGCAGGCTGTCGGCATCCCCCGGCTGCCCCACCTGGCTGGGCCCTTCCTTTGCTGACAGCTCTGCCTCCTGCCTCCCTCTGCCTGCCCACACAAAGCCTTTGGCTCATTATCAAAAGGGTTAATTCATTTTTACTGTGCCTGTGAGCTTTTAGCACAGGAACAAGGCATGCAGGGGCTGCCTTCCCAGCAGGAATGGTTGGAAGACAAGAAGACATCTGGCTCAAGAATGCAGTGATAGAAAAAAGGACTAAATCTGGGAACTTGGGGTGGGTTTTACGGTAATGGATAAATTCTAATACACATTTAGTGACATTGGTAGAATTACATGTTCACATAATGTGAGGAGTTATCCCTTGCTGGACCTCAGGCCTGAATAAATGATGCCCTCTTAAACTGCAAATGTGGGAGATTAGGGACCGATCGGAAGATCTCGTGATGTTACGGGTAGACAGAACCCCTCCCCTTTACTGTTAAAGTTACTTAGCCCCCCATTTTGTTGGCCGTTAACCCCCGTTATATATAACCCTGTGTAACCGTTAATAAATGCCATTTGCCGTCCACCACATTGGGGTCTGCGAGTACGTGGCCTGAGTGGCAGGGGCATTGTCACTGTGCCATTCCCGAATCAGGTCGTCACGCCTCAAGCAGAGGCAACAAAGTGATGCCAAAACCTGGGACATTGCCCGGGGGATGGGGATCGCCTGGTCGGGTGAACAACGGCCGCAGCAGCTGGCCCAGCTCGGCGGGGAGGATACTCCCGGACCAGCGAGAGGAATGGAGGCCCTTGCGAAGGTCATTTTTCATGTTCACAGGCAGTGGGGTATTGACTGCAAGCCAGGGGATTTTGCCCTCGTAGTATCAAGGCTATTGCGGATTGGGGTTATTGGGCAGCCGGTGGATATTCTCCACACAGAAATGTGGTATAGGTGTACCAAGGCCCTAGCCGAGGAGGCCATATCCTCAGGCTCGGGGCGGAATCTCAAATTATGGGGGAGAGTCGTGCGGGCTCTACGGAAAACACGGCAGGAGCAAGAAACGTGGAAAGCCGCGCAGAACTGTTTGCTGGTGGTGCCCTGGCTGGGTGCTGGGGCGGCTACGCAGACTGTGGGTGATTGTGATTTTGCTGAGTGCAGGGATTCACAGCCATGGGGACGCTCTTTGCGGCTCCCAAGCCCAGGCGCGCCGGCTGACGGAAAAGACCAGGCGCAGTCATTTTGGGACGGGCTGTTGGAGAAAGCGCGAGGCACCAGCGTTTAACTTGGAGGCGCAAGGCACCGTCATTAACTCAGAGTCTGAGAGCCTGGGCGGAGCCTCCGCCTTCCGCGCCGCAGGGTGGCGAACCCCGGGGTGGGGGGACGTGGACATGGTCGGCGGGAACAGAGAGGGTTTGCAGGACACCGCACACGCAGGCAGGAAAGAGGGGAGGGCTTTTCCCCAGTTCTCAGACGTGGCACGGACACCGCCAAGTGGGAACGGAGCCAGATCGGGATTGGGACAGCGCAGGTGTTGGTCACAGGCAGAGAGGATGTTCCCAAGACCGCGCCTGCGCCGAGACGAGCGCAGGGGAAGTGTGATCAGAGTGGGAACGCCTGCACTCCCGTGATGGCATAGGCAGAGACGGGGCATGGTCAAGGTGCAGAGGGTGCCCAAGGTACCAGCCCTGCTCCGGTCCCGCGGCAGTGGGCACGCAGCCAACCCCGACAGCCAGCTTTCATGTGTTTCCCTATCTATTTGTGTGATCATCTACAAGACATGTGTCTCTTCAGAATCTTGTCTTTTTGTTTCTTAACTACTCATGTTTTTTAGGTTTCTTTTAAATCCAGATTGCCAGTTTCGTGTTTTTCTTCATTTATTATTTCTTCAGTTATTATACAGTACCTCAGCTGAGAATTCAAGAGGTTTGCTGTGTTTGAAGAATTTCTGTCCTGACAGAAGTTTTGGAGGGATTCAATTATTTAATGGTTTGATTGATCTTTAATTGTAAGGTTTCCTATTCATAATTGCTGTTTTTAAGAGTCTTGTTTTAAAATATATTAAGTAATGTCCATCAATTAGAGTTTGAACTCTTGCCAAGTTCTAGCTCTACTTGAATGGAATGATTGAGAATCAGCCCAGATGTTTTCTGCAACAAGAAGTATTCAAGTCCTTTTGGCTTGGCAATTTGACCATATATGATAGCTGAGCCTGATTTCAAAGGGAGTTTTGAGAAACATGAATCTGGACATGAGTTCTCCAGTTCTCTGTTGTTTCAAGGTTCATCAGCTGTCGCAGACTCTGGGATGACAGTTCAGTGTTGTAGTGACTGATAATTGTATGATTTCAGATGTGTTATTGGTTATGTGTATTATCTGATTGATTGCTAATTGTTGTTATCTTACATTTCCCTATGCAATATTGCATAGAGACTGAAACAGAACAGATCAATGTTTTATTTTCACATCAGGACCCATTCTTCACCTCCAAGATTTTGAGATAATCCTCCAGTCCCTGTGGGGACATGGATTTGTTTGTGTTTTAGCAGGTGCAAAAGTCCAGGTAGAACTCAGTAAATAATGTGAAACTTGATCAAGTGCATGAGAATGCTGACAAGAAGCATGGGCAAGAAAATGCAGACCATTCCACAAGCAAAAAAAAAAAAAAAAAGAAGAAGCACAGATGTTGACTGCACAGAGATTCCAACCCTTGTGCTTCACCCACAGAAGATTGTAGACTTTACGTTGCTTCATAGATGAGAGCCATGCAGTGATACCTACTAGTGTCACCAGAACTTTGCCCAAAAGACAAGACTTTTTAATAATTAGTAAAGACAGAAGCAGCATCCTTAGACTTGTCATTTATCCTTCGATTGTTTCAGCAAATCAGAATGAAGAGCTGACAGACTTAGCCAAAGCTCTTCAACCACTACTGACTGTTCCAGAGAACACCCCAGTAGCCAAAGCTACCGCTTTGCCACCACATGCAGCAGAACAAGTCATGCTAGTGTTTGATCAGCAAGACTTTCCCTCTAGAGACCACGTCCATAGAATTCTCCAGTGTTCGTCATTCAGAAGAAAACTTCAGGCTCATAGAGACTGCTGCACAACCTCAAGAAGATCAATGAAGTCATTGAGGACATAGAACTGCTTCAGCAAAGACTTCCTTCACTCTCAATAATTAGCCACTTGTGATCATTGATCTCAAAAACTGTTTCTTCAGCTTCCTCCTCCATCCAGATGATGCTCCTCCAGTTGCATTCTACATCCCAAACATCAACAAAGAAAAGCCTCTACAAAAGTACCAACACAACAAGAGCTGCAAAAAGCTTGTGACCATCCTGCAGAACAGACACGAACTGAACCTCCTCTTCATGCAACGGCGAAGCCTGTGTGCTGCCTTGAAAGAACAATGTTGTTTTTACACAGACCATGCCGAAGTCGTAAGAGACTCCATAGGCAAACTGAAAGAAAGGCTAGCACAGAGAAAGACTGAGAGAAAAGCCCAGCAAAGATAGTTTGAGTCATAGTTTGACTAGTCCCCAAAGCTGACCACCCTTGTTTCCTCCTTATTAGGCCCAGTTGCTATGATACTCCTCACATTGATTTTTAGACCTTGCATTTTAAACAAGTTAGTACTGTTTGTTAAAAACCAGTTAGAAAAAGTTAACATTTTATTTGTTGATCACCAGCAGTTGCTTTGAAGCGTGTTAACTGCAGACATGTTGCATTGTTTTTTACCAGTTTGTATTGTTTTTTACCAGTTGTCAGTTTTGCCATGTATCAGTTTGATAGCCTTTGTATTTTTATAACCTTTACACTTTCTGTGGTTTTAATTAATCATAAAGGGGGGGGGGGGGCAAATCTGGGAGATTAGGGACCGATCAGAAGATCTCGCGATGTTATGGGTAGACAGAACCCCTCCCCTTTACTGTTAAAGTTCCTTAGCCCCCCGTTTTGTTGACCGTTAACCGCCATTATATAACCCTGTGTACCCATTAATAAACGCCATTTGCCATCTATCACATTGGTGTCTGTGTGGCCCGAGCAGCAGGGGGATTGTCGCCATGCTGTTCCTGAATCAGGTCATCACACCTCAAGCGGAGGCAACATGCAAATTAGTGTTAATGAGTCTTATTCTGATATTTTTGAGATTTGGTGTTGGCGAGGCCTCACAGAACCAAGGACTCAGCTGTGACACGGTGCAAACTCATGGAACAAAGGGTCCATGGTGACACAGCAGAACAGAACTCCATGGAACCAAAATCCATTCTGGCACATTGGAGCCACATTGAACCAATGTGATACTGCAGCTCCAAGGAGACCATTGTGACTCTGAGAAACCTCTTGGAAAAAAGGGTCCATTCTGACACAGCAAGGCCTGGTGGAACCGTGCGTCCATTGTGACATTTCAGAACCTCACGGAACCAAGGTGACCGTATTCTACTATGGAAGCTCATGGAACAAATGGGCCATGCTGACACTGCAGAACCAAGGAGAATGCTGCTGGCAGTGTGAGAGCTCATGGAACTAGAAGTCCATTGTGACACAGCAAGGCCTTGTGGAACTAAGGGTCTGTTGTTAAACAGTGTGGCCTCATGGAACCATGAGCCATGGTGACACAGCGTGGCCACACAGAGCCAAGGGGCCACTGTGACACTGTGGATCCAAGGAGACCATTATGACTCAGGAGCCTCATGGAACCAAGAGTCCATTGTTCCACTGTGGGGCCCTGTGGAATCAAGGGGATGACAGTGACATTGTGGGGCCTCATGGAACAATGGAGACTGTGCTGACACTTTGGGACCCACTGGAACCAAGGGGCCATTATAGCATGGCAGGGCCTCATGGAATCAAGGGGACTCCAGTGAACACCATGGGTCTCCATGGGATGAAGGGTCCAACAGAACCAAGGAGGCCGTTGTGACACACTGGGGCATCATGGAACCAAAGGTCCATTGTGACACAGCAAGGCCTCATGAAATCATGGAGGCCATTTTTACACTTTGAGGCCTTGTGAAACCAAAGGGCCATTGTGACACTCCAGAGCCTTGTGGAGCCAAGGGGACCACAGTGACACTGTGGGGCTCAGTGAAACCAATGGCCTGTTGTGACACTGCAAGGCCTTAGGGAATCATGGAGACCATTGTTGTTGCCCGATTGATAAATGACACAAAACTCGGATAAGTTTTGTGGGTGCTTTATTAAGGGCCCGGGGAACTGGGGGACTCACGTCCCTAAAGTCCGAGCCCCCAAATTCACGTATGGGTGCTTCCCTCTTATACATGCGATTCACAACAAAGTCTCCAAGGAACAGTTTCCCCGTTCCCCTTGCCTAGCCTCCAAGGAACAGTTCCCCGTTCCCCTTGCCTGGTCACAGACCCCTTGTGATACATTCCTTGGTTCACAAACAAGATCATTAATCCTCTGCTTATCTTATTCTAAGAGCATTGTATGCTGCCTCTAGACAGGTTAGCATTCTTACTTTCTTGCACTAGTTTAATTATTTATTAAATCCCTAAGACTACCTGCTAGGTTACACACAAAACTCAACACACTTTTCAACGGCTACAAAACTGCTTTTTAACAAACCAGTTCACACACAACTCACTATAATTAAATATTTTGCTAAATTTCATTTCTTTTCCAACATTTCCCCCCTTTTGAGCATCCTTCAGTCCTGCTGCAAGGATGCTCAATCAACAGTATTGACAGTAACATCTTCATAACGAGGTGGGGAATGTTCTTCATTCTGCCGCCCACGGGTCATCGCCTTCAGCAACCGGAGATATCGCCTCTTTTCCTTTTCGATCACACCTAAGAGGCATCTATATACAATCCATATAGTCACTAGAAATACTAAAAACATTAGTACATACTGTATAGCAGACGTAATCCAGCCAGACAGGTGAAGCCCCAAAGAATCAAATACTGCTCCTATCCAATTATGCTGTGCTTCCCTTTCAATTTCCTTGGTTTTTGTTTCCACTTCTGCCAGTTGAGAAATATCTTTCTCAACTTCAAGTGTAACATTTGGAATGTGTACACAGCAATGATCTATTCTCCTACTCAGGTAACCACAAACTCCATGTTCCTTTAACAGTAGCAAATCCAATGCCATTCTGTTTTGTAGGGTCATTCTTGATGTAGCTTGCAATTGCAAATTTAGATCCTTAAATCCCTTCTTAGTAGCTGCTGCCAACCTTTTTGTCTGTCCTAACAAATTGTTGAACATTTCCCTGTTTCGATATGTCGCTACCGGAGGGAATAATGACTCCAATATCCATCCAAATTGCACTCCTGAGCCAGGTTCATGCCACTGCTCCTCTAGGGATTCTTCCCTCTTTCTGAGTCCTTTCCTTTGGATCAATCTGTTCTGTTTCCAGTATGGACACAATGTGGGAACTCCTAGGGTGATTTGTGTTACTGATCCATCTAGAGGTAAATGTGTGGTCCACTGTCCGTGTCCCAACACCCAGACTAGATTTCCAGGGCTATGCACAGTAGTATATCTGCAATCTATAGGTCCATCCATGGACTCTCTGCTAACCGTGTGATCATACCCCCTACACTCGCATCCCCACTTTAATGCCATTTTCACCGGTACCAATCCGATTCGGTCTTCTGGTGTATCACATGTAAAAACCTCAGTACAATTCCAATCCTCTTTCTGCGGTCTGAACTCTCAGGAAGATGTAGACGTGATAAGGGCCCTATAATGTGACTGATTCTTTACTCCTGACCATTGGATGCACCATTGTACTTCCCCAAGGTAATTATAGTGTTCCAAAACACTAGGTCCCCATAATGTCTTCCAACTATTCCAGGTGTCAAAATTCTGTGTGACATTCTGACAACTCATCTCATTTTGTTGGGATTTCGTTCTTATTCGTACTGTATTGCATGGCTCATCTATTGGGGTTGCAATTAAACACTTCCTGGTATTTTGAATCCAACCATAATGATTGGATTTCTTTTCACATTCCTCTCTAGTCATAGCCCGAATGGTCATACACAAATCCCTCTATACATCTACTGGTTTGGGAACTGACTGGCAGGACCATGAAACATTCTTGAATGTTTCAGGCATTTTGGTTACTGGTATTATTCCCCAGGGAATTGGTTCACCTGCAGCCTGTGGCAATGGCAGGCAAGCTGTTATTTTAGTCACATTCTGCATGATCCCAAAATCTCTGATTAATCCTACCACTAAATTTTCCTGCTCAGTATTTCGTTCTATTGTATCATTAACCTCCCGCCTACTCCTACCGTGCCTCTGTAAGGATAACATCATTCTGTCATGCCTCCACCATGCATTTCCTATTCTAGGATTAGTGACACTCAACCACCCACAACCTTTGCCTTCCTTTCCCCACCAATTGGTCCCGTCCTCTATTCTGTCCCAGGTCAGTTCCCTATTTTGCTTCCACCATTTGACCCAAAGGTTCCTTTGATATCTTGATCTTACTAGGAAGGAACAATTTATTCTGAGAGGTGGCCCATCCCACATGTCCACTGCCATTGATACTGGATTAACCTTTATGTTTTCAGCACGATCCCCTGTCCATGGCAAAACCCTCATACTCACTCTTTTGTAATCAAAACTATCCCGTATTTTGACCAAACATGTATATTCTCCCGTATCGTTTGTGGTTACCTTGGTAAGATTCAGTACCGTGTTTCCTTGTTGTTTATCCTGATCCCAACCGACTCCTATCTTGCCTCGGCTTCTTTCAGCCCCCCGTTGCCATATTGCAATAACTTCACCGGCCTCAACTCTCTGGCTGTCAAAGATAACACAAGTTAATTGAACATCCATCCCTTCCATGACTGTAACCTTTGTTTCTTCAACCTGTACTAGAGTAGACCCTTGAACGGGTAATAGTCTCATGATCACTAGAAGTAATATAATTAAGAAGGCGGCTTTGCGCGGAAGATCATCCGGGTTGGAGACACTATCTGGGTTTCTCACTGGAACGGTGCCTTCTTTACCCTGGTGTAATGGATCCAAGCATCCATCCCCTGGACCTTCACCGCCGTGTAGGTCGTCATCATCACCTGGTGGGGTCCGCTCCATGATTCCCGTAGCGGATCCGTGATCCACTTCTTGACGTACACCTGGTCCCCAGGCTGGATGTCGTGGACAGAATTCTCCAGCGTGAGCGGTCTATTCCACTGTAACGTATTTCTTAAAGAATTCAAGATCTTATTAAGTGACATAACATACTCTGCAATCGCCTGGTCCCCACTCACATGTACCTCCCCTTTTAATACAGTTGCATGATATGGTTTGCCATATAATATCTCATATGGACTTACGCCTACCTTTTCCCTTGGTTTAATTCGAATCCTGAGTAGGGCCAAAGGCAAAGCTTGAGGCCAGTGCAGTTTAGCTTCCTGGCAAATCTTTTTGATTTGTCCTTTCAGGGTTTGATTCATCCTTTCCACCTGCCCACTAGACTGAGGTCTCCAGGGGGTATGCAAATTCCAGGTTATATCTAACATTCGTGCTAATTCCTGCACTACCCCGGCTATAAAATGTGGACCCCTATCTGATGACAATCCTAAAGGTACTCCAAATCTAGGTATTATTTCTTTTAACAAGGTTTTTACCACCTCCTTAGCCTGATTAGTTCTACATGGAAAAGCTTCCGGCCACCCTGAGAACGTACATACGTACACTAACAAGTATCTGTATCCCTGTGCCCTAGGCAATTCAGAAAAATCAACTTGCCAGTAATCTCCTGGTTGTGGCCCGACTTGCAACTTTCCCATTTGTATTTGTCTCCTAACTACTGGATTATTTTTCAAACATACTGGGCACATTGCATTAACTCTTTTTGCCATTGTTAACATCTGATTAGAGATTATCTCATTCTTCAAAAATTTTACCAATACTTCTGCCCCCCAATGACATTTATTATGTTCTGATTCCAAAATAAATTTCATTATGCGGGTAGGTACCACTATTTGTCCCATTGGTGTAACGTACCACCCAAGTTGATTCTTCTGTGCCCCTAGCAAGTTTATTAGTTTTCCATCTTCTATTGAATATTTGGGCTCCTGATTCAGGTATGGGGTAGCCGGATTTGTTCTTACCGGTACCAATGCCATTTGAGTCCATACTTCCCGTGCCACTTGCCGAGCTGTAACATCAGCAAATCGATTTCCTCTGTAAACGTCTCCTTCCGCAGTCTGATGTCCTCTAACATGCATTACAGCAACTGCTTTGGGACTGTGTACCGCATCCAGTAGCTGTAGCACTTCTTCCCGGTGCTTGATGTTGGTTCCCTGTGAATTCAAAAGCCCCCTTTCCTTCCATAACGCCCCATGTACATGAACCACACCAAAGGCATATTTAGAATCTGTCCAGATATTAACCCTTTTGTCCTTGCTCAAATACAGGGCTCTGGTGAGTCCAATCACCTCTGCCTTCTGGGCCGAAGTTCCAGGTAACAAAGCCTTTGCCTCTATTACCCGATCCAATGTTACCACTGCATACCCGGCATAGCGAGTCCCATTCTCGACAAAACTGGATCCATCAGTGTATAGTTCCCATTCAGGTTCTTCCAATGGTTCATCCTTTAGGTCGGGTCTGCTGGCATATACTTGTTCAATTACCTCTACGCAATCATGCACCAGTCCCCCAGCTTCCTGGTCACTGCGTAAAAACTCTGCTGGATTAACATGATTAGTAGTCCTTATTTCAATATCATCCTGGTCTCTCAGGATGGCCTGGTATTGCAACATTCGACTGGATGATAGCCAGTGACCCCCCTTTTGCTCCAGAACGGCCATGACCATATGGGGAACAAACACTTTCATTTTTGCCCCCAAAGTCAATTTCCGGGCCTCTTGAATAAGAATTATTGTTGCCGCCACGGCTCGTAAACACAAGGGCCACCCGGAACTTACCGAATCCAGTTGTTTAGAGAAGTATCCCACTGGCCTCTTCCAGGATCCCACCTTCTGGGTGAGGACCCCCAATGCCAGTTTTTGCCTCTCATTCACGTACAACTGGAATTCCTTGGTCACGTCAGGGAGTCCTAGGGCTGGGGCCTCTTTTAGTGCCTGCTTCAATTCCTGGAAGGCCTTCTTTTGCTGTGTCGTCCACTCCAACCGATGCTGCTTCAAGGCCTCATATAGTGGCTTGGCTAGGAGACCGAAATTCATGATCCACAGTCGACACCATCCCACCATTCCTAGAAAAGATCTCAATTCCTGATGGTTACGAGGCAAAGGAATAGCACATATTGCCTCTATTCGGTTTACTCCCAAACGTCTCTGCCCTTGTGTGATCTCACAACCGAGGTAAATAACGCTATTTTTGACCAATTGAGCTTTTTCCTTAGAAACCCGATACCCTGCTTGGCCAAGCATGTTGAGTAATTTAATTGTTAATTCCACGCACATTTCCCTTTCCTTAGTAGCCAGAAAAATGTCGTCCACGTACTGCAGGACTACATACAAGGATGGGGATATTGTTACCTGGGTTATCTTCCATTCTTCCAGCTCCTTGGCCAATTGGTTTCCAAAAATAGTAGGGGAGCATTTAAATCCCTGTGGGAGTCTCGTCCACATAAGCTGCTTCTTTTTCCCAAAATCAGGACTCTCCCACTCGAAGGCAAAATATTTCCTACTCTCTACTGCCAGTGGGATGCAGAAGAAGGCATCTTTAAGGTCAATCACTGAGAACCATTTAAACTCCTCTGATACAGATGTTAACAAAGTATAAGGATTAGCAACAACTGGATGTATGTCTTTCACTCTTTCATTAATAGCCCTTAAGTCCTGTACCAAACGGTACTTACCATTAGGTTTCTTTACTGGAAAAATTGGAGTATTATACTCCGATTCACATTCCTGTAATATTCCTTGAGCCAAAAATTGTTTAATTAACGGGGCTACTCCCTCCTTGCCTCAAGCTTCAAGGGGTATTGCTTTATCCTCACTGGTCGGGCCCCTTCCTTTAGTTCCACTTTTACTGGCTGCGCAGCTTTAGATTTTCCGGGGACCCCTGACTCCTAGGGTACTACAGCCTGCTCAATTTCTTCTGGAATAGGAGAGGCATCCACTTCCTTGATCACAAAAATGCCTGCTATTTGTTCCTCAGGTATTTCCAATTTCACCCTTCCCCCTTCAAATATTATTTTCACATTAAGTCGGGACAACAGATCTCTGCCAAGAAGGGGTGTGGGGCAGTTTGGCATATACAAAAATTGGTGATCTAATTCCTTCCCCCCAAACCTAAGATTTAAAGGTTGTAAAAATGGTTGTTACTCTAGTTTCCCTGTTGCCCCCACCACCTGTACCGTTGTGTCACTCAAAGGTCCCAATCGTCTATTGAGTACAGAATAAGTAGCTCCAGTGTCTACCATAAATTCTTGATCCTTTCCATCTATTTCTAAAACTACCCTTAAATCCTTTTCTAGTCAGCTTTGATTCTGATAGTTTCCCAAAACTAGTGCTTGAGCGACTTCTGCTGGTCCTCCCATGAATCCTCCCACAGGGGCATTTCCCACTGGGGCTGTCCTTAATCCCATGTTTCCCATGCCCATACCTCCTCTAACCGGGCATTCATTTTTCCAGTGTCCCAATTGTCGGCAAAACGCACACTGGTTTGGATCCAACCTCCCCATGTTATAGTATCTAATAATACCTGTAAATCATTCCAGTCCGGATCCTGAGTCTTTATTACCATTTTAACCACCCTTGCCACCCTTTCAGGATCCTCCCGATAACTCCCCGCTGATTTCTTCCATATTACCAAATCCCCGGGGGAGAAAGGCACCTTTATAAAAATCCTTTCTCCCTGTGGTCCCAGAGCTTCCCTTAACGGCGCAATTAACTGTGGCCCCTTCTGCCCCCTCCTTCCCTTGCGAGTCCGCCCTGCTAACGGAGTTCTTTTAACACTCTCATTCTTTTCACCATCACCACCATCACTATCACTCTCACTAGATCCCGTTTTTATAGTTATATCCGCAGGGGGAGCAGGGGGCACATTAGGAGCAACCGGAACCCTTGGAGGTGCTATACAATAAGACAAATCTTCCTCGATTGAAGGATACAAATTACGCTCCTTTCTTTCTTTACATCCCACACACTCCCTTTCATCATTCACTTCTAAAACCAAAATACCACATTCCTTTTGCCATTCCTCTTTCCGATATAAAACGAAAAACAAATCCAAATATGGTATTTCATCCCATTTCTCATTCCTCCTTAAAAATTGCATCAAAGATTCCATTATCCCCAATTCCAGTGTACCATTCACCGGCCATCCCGCTTCCCCAATCTCATATTCAGGCCACCAATGATTACAATAATCTATCATTTTACTTTTATCCAATTCCTGATAATACCCTTCACTTTTCCACCGTTTCAATATACAACCTAATGGTGTATTTCCAGGTATTTTACCATTGGCTTGCACTAAGGTTTTAAAAGTTTTAAAAGACATCATATTACAACCTTTAATTCCACTATTAATCCCAATAAACCAATATACCTTAAACCAATATACCTTCTCGCCGTCCTTCCCTAAAACAAACAGGAGGCGAGTTCCGGTCCTGCGTCCTTAGACGTCTTATGGCCGGAGCCTAGGCTTTTTTTTTTTACCAACCACCAAATCCAAATTCAATTATCACCTTTTTTTTTCCAATATAAAGCACCTTCGGGCTTACCTTAATGCAGTTTGTCCGACAGGCGCGGGGGGTCGGGCACGACCGATGACTCCCCGAGAAGTGCTCGGTGCCGGCTTGGAGTGGATCGGGACGCGAACCGCCCCAGCAGCCCTCGGAGTCCTGCCGCGGTCGCCAGAAAACTGTTGCCCGATTGATAAATGACACAAAACTCGGATAAGTTTTGTGGGTGCTTTATTAAGGGCCCGGGGAACTGGGGGACTCACGTCCCTAAAGTCCGAGCCCCCAAATTCACGTATGGGTGCTTCCCTCTTATACATGCGATTCACAACAAAGTCTCCAAGGAACAGTTTCCCCGTTCCCCTTGCCTAGCCTCCAAGGAACAGTTCCCCGTTCCCCTTGCCTGGTCACAGACCCCTTGTGATACATTCCTTGGTTCACAAACAAGATCATTAATCCTCTGCTTATCTTATTCTAAGAGCATTGTATGCTGCCTCTAGACAGGTTAGCATTCTTACTTTCTTGCACTAGTTTAATTATTTATTAAATCCCTAAGACTACCTGCTAGGTTACACACAAAACTCAACACACTTTTCAACGGCTACAAAACTGCTTTTTAACAAACCAGTTCACACACAACTCACTATAATTAAATATTTTGCTAAATTTCATTTCTTTTCCAACATTGTGACACTGAAGGCATCATTGAACCAAGGGGCAATTGTGACACTACAAGACCTCATGGAAGCAAGGAACCATTGTGATACTATGGAGTGTTGGCAGGCCAAGGGGCAGTTGTCACACTGTGTGGCATCATGGAACCAAGGAGTCCATTGTGACACTACAGGGCCCATGGAACTAAGGATTCATGGAACAGTGTGGGACCCCATGGGACCAAAGGTCCATTGTGACATTGTGGGGCCTCATGGAATCCTGGAGGCTATGATGACACTTGGAGGCCTTGCTGAATCAAGGGGCTCTGCAGGGCCTCATGGAACCAAGGACACCCTTCTGACACTGTGAGTCCGCATGGAACCAAGGGTCCATTGTGACACCATGGAACCAAGGAGACCCCAGTGACACTGCAAGGCCTCATGGAAGCAAGGGACCATTGTGACACTGCAGGGCCCCATGGATCCAAGGGAACGGGTAACAGCTCTGGTTGGCTTGGCCTGACTGGTCCAACTGCCCTTGGTATGTTGAGGGTCTCTTCTCCTGGACCCCCGAGACACTGGGGCTCTGGACTTCCCTTCAGATAGAAAAGAACTATCCATCTCATTCAAACATCCATGGCCAAAATGGGATTTCCCCTTCAAAATTCTCAACATCCAGGGATTGCTCCCAGATAAAGCTGCCATTACCAAAAAGTCTGCCTGACCTTTACTTCCTGAGAGCTGTCTCTCACCTGCCTTCAAACACTGTAAGGCTCAGTGCTTTCCTTCATATGGAAAAGAGCCCTCCCTCCTGCACAGGCACCCCTGGCCAAAATGAGTACTTTTCCTCCAAAATTCCCTATATGCAAGGGTTTCACTCAGACAAAAGCTGCCAGGACAGACTGCTCTAGCTGGCCTTGGCCTCTGGTGGTCACCTCTGTTCTGCCCTGAAACACTGGCCCTTTCCTTCCCATGGAAAAGAACCATCCTTCTTCTCCAGGTGCCCATGGCCAAAATTGGGATTCCACCTCCAAAAGTCCTATATCCAAAGATTGCTCCTACACAAAAGCTGCCATTACAGACCAGTCTGTCTGGCCTTGGTCTCCTTAGGGCCAGCTCTCATCTGCCTTCCAAACACAGGGGCTCCATGCTTTCCTTCCTACGAAAAAGAACTGCCCTTCTCCTCCAGGCAAAAAGGGCTGAAATTGGGATTCAACATTCAAAGCTTCAAATATCCAAGGATTGCTCCAGGAAAAACTTGCCAGGACAGACAGACAGGCCTGGCCTTGGCCTCTGGTGACTGCAGTTCATCAGCCCCTCAAACACAGGGGCTCTGTGCTTTCCTTTCTGTGGAGACATTGGTGACACCGTGGGGCCTCATGGAACCAACAACATCTTTGTGGCTCTGTTGGACTGCATGGTCCCACGGGGCCAGTGTGAAGCAGCAGGGCTTTGTGGAACCAAGAGGCAATTGCTGCATTTCAGGGCCTCATGGAATCAAAGGGCCACTGTGATCCTGAGAGGCACTGTGGATCCATGGAGGTCATTGTGCCATTGCAAGGCCCCATGGAAGCACGGGGCCATTGTGAAGCAAGGATAACATTGGGACACTGCAGATCACTGTGAAACCAAGAGAACATGGAACAGATCTTGCTGGCTTGGCCAGACAGGTGACAGGTCCAGCTGATCTTGGAATGTTGAGGGCTGCCTCTTATCAGCCCCTGGAGAACTGGGGCTCCATGCTTTCCTTCCTATGAAAAAGAATCCTCCGTCTTTCCAGGTGCCCACGGCTAAAATTGAGACTCCCTCTGAAAAATTCCCTATATGCAAGGGTTCTCCCAGACAAAACCTGCCAGGACAGAGAGCTCTGGCTGGCCTTGGCCTCTGGTGGTCACCTCTCATCTCGTGGAAGCCCTGAGGAAAGTATTTGAACAGGTTTGACTGTTGGAACATCAATGAGTCTCTGTTCCTCTGAAAAACTCAGATGCTCTTCTAATCATATGTGGGGTTTTTTTCTCATTGTGTATTATACATGAAATATTATTTTCAGCTAAAAAAATATTATTCTTACCACTCTACCAATGTTATCTGGCACAAAACTCCTCCTCTGTTAATGGATCCAGGTCACCTGTATAAGCAAACACAATAAAAAATCCAGCAGAAATTATTTGTGTCTGCTCCCATCTGTCTCATCTCCTCTAAAGCTGGAGGTGCAGCCCCAGCACTTGGGAAGGCTCAAGGGCTCACAAGCTCAGCTCCCACACAGAGAATGTGCAGACCCTGGCTGCTCTTCTTGGCCCCTGCACGCTCAGCCAGGCTGAGATGGACACTGATGGTTTCTGGGCCGGGCTCTCGGAGCCCAGCCCAGCTCCCTGCAAGTTCTGCCAGCTGCCCTGAGCTCTGGGCAGCACCAAGGGCCTCTCCCCAGCCCAGCGCGGCTGGCTCTGGCCCCACAGCTCTGCTGAGGCCAGGCTGCTCTGGGCACTGCCCCACCGCCTCAGCCCCTGGCAAGGGCACAGCAGCAGCTGCAGCTGCCACAGGACGCAGCCCCACCATGGGGGAAGGTGCTTGGCCAAGGCCAAAGGAAGCTCCCTGGCTGCCCTGCTCCCCTCGGGCTGAGGTGCTGAGAGCTCTGCAGCCCCTGCTGCCATCCCATCTGCCCAGGGCAGCACAAGAGCCCTGGCCTTGGGGCCCTCAAGAGCTGCTCCTGCTCCAGGCCCAGGGCCCATGACAAAGCTGGGGCAGCCACAAAGCTGTGCCCATTTCTGTTCATTGCTGCTGTCATGGGGATGGATCGTCAGCCTCTTGGATGTTGCTGACGAATTTTATTACTCCAGAGGCCTCTTCTTTCTTGAGCTCTACAGTTCAGGAATTCACTGAAAAAGGCTCATAAGCATTTGTTCAAAAGGCCCTGGAAATATCTTAAATTTTCAATTCTTCTGTGGTTAATTAGGAATATTTCAGAAATGTATTCAAAGTGAATATACTATTTTGAAAACAATGAAGACATTCCACTATCATATTTTCTGAAAAATCCCTTTGTTAGAATTTCTTCCCCTGGGAAGCTGAGAAGCATCAGAAAAGAATGAAAAGACATAATTATCTGATTGCTTCTCCTGCGTTTGCTGCTTTGGAATGTGGTCTGGAGATTGTTTAACAACATGTGCATATTTGATTCGTTTCCTGTGAATTGTTTTTACTTAATGACCAATCACCATCAGCTCTGTCGGACTCTGAGGATTCAGTCACGAATTTTCATTTCATTCTTGTTAAGCCTTCTGTCTGTATCCTTTCTTATTCTTTAGTATACTTTTAGTACAGCATAATGTAATGTAATGTAATGTAATGTAATGTAATGTAATGTAATGTAATGTAATGTAATGTAATGTAATATAATATAATATAATATAATATAATATAATATAATATAATATAATATAATGTATCAGCCTTCTGAGAACATGGAGTCAGATTCTCATCTCTCACCTCATCCTGGGAACCCTCAAAAAAGACAGAATTGTTTTACCTGCTTTCGTTTCCTGTTTATAGATTGATATCAGCAATGTCTAATTGATACTGACTGCCAGCACCTTCAAATTCAGTCTGAACAGATATGAAAATCAAGGCTGACAAACAATATCACTTTGTCCCCATCCCCAGCATTTCTCTCATCCAACCCTTGGCACCCCTATGGATCAGGAATGGTGTGGCCAGCAGGAGCAGGGCAGGGATTCTTCCCCTGTGCTCGGCACTGCTTGGGCAGCACCTCGAGTGCTGTTTGTAGTTCTGGGTCCTCCAAATCAGGAAGGACATAGAAGGGCTGGAGCATGTCCAGAGAAGGGTAACAAGGCTGGGGAGGGGTCTGGAACACAAGTCCTGTGAAGAGTGGCTGAGAGAGCTGGGGCTGTTTATCCTGGAGATGAGGAGGCTCAGGGGAGACAAGGCAGTGTCAGGGCACAGGTTGGACTTGATGATCTCCAAGGTCTTTTCCAACCTTGCTGATTCTGTGATTCTCTGAAGCCACCCTTGGAGCAGTTGAAGGATGATCCCTGGTTCTCCTCTTCAGAAGCTCCAGCAGCCCAGGTGCCTCAGCTTCTCCTGCCAGCCCCAGAGCCCATCCTGTCAGTCCTGCAGAGCCTCTGCAGCTCCTCCTCACTGCCCAGCACAGGGAGCCCCAGAGCCAGACGCAGCAGCCCAGATGTGCCCCCCTGGCCTGGGGTGCCTCTGGCAAGGGAGCAGCACCAGGCACTGCAGGAGCCTGCAGACAATTCCTGCAGCACTTGTAGGATGATCCTGCTGCCCAAGGGACGTTCCCATGGTGCCAAGTCAGGAACTGCAATGGGGAGTGGGGCCAGAGAGGAAAGGGCAAACAGGGATGGGCTGTTTGCAGGGGAGGGAACAGGGGTGGGCCATAGGAAGAAATTTGTACCAGGGAAGAGTAAAGAAAGCAAAGGTGAACCAAAGGAAATGCTCAGGGCAGTTTGGGGGTGGCTGCCAGGCAGCCCTGGCTCTGAGCAACAGCGTCTGCAGTGGGACAGGAATGTCCCAGCTGATGGGAACAAACTTTCTGGCTGACTGCAGAGGCCAGGACAAAGCTGAGTGGTTTCCCTGCTGCTCACGGGGCTTTTCTGTGCTGAGCATTGGCCTGGGCGTGTTCTTGAGAGAGCCTGGGCAAGGAGCCTGGAGCCCCCAGGGCCTGGCCAGAGGCGTCAGCGCTGCCCCGGCAGTGCCCATGGCCTGTCCCTGCTGCAGCCCCGGCACTGCCACCCCAGGGCTGCGCCCGGCCCTGAGAGCACTCAGGCCCTGCAGCAACACCAGGGCCACCAGGGCAGCAGGGCAGGGCCACGGCAGCAGCACTGGCAACACCAAGTGATGCTGCTGCTGCTGGGCACAGCTGCTGGGCCAGCACTGATCTGCCCCCAGCTCTGCACACAGACATTGCCGCTGCAGCTCCAGAGAGGGCAACAAAAGGGGGAGCTTCAGTGAAAACTTTGCTGGGAGATCCTTTACTTCCCTTAAAGCCACCGACAACGCAACCCCTCATTGACACAGTGTGTGGCCACA
The DNA here is from genome assembly GCF_035770615.1 of Melospiza melodia melodia. Taxonomy (NCBI): domain Eukaryota; kingdom Metazoa; phylum Chordata; class Aves; order Passeriformes; family Passerellidae; genus Melospiza; species Melospiza melodia. The sequence continues at coordinate 1,347,705 of NC_086210.1, forward strand.
GGGAAGGTGGAGAGAAATAAAATGAGAAATGGCACAAGGAGTGGCTTTTCTTTGTGGCCAATATGAAAAAACTAAAACAAAGAAAAAGAACCTCCAAAATGAAACTATCAAAAAGTATCAAAGGTTATTACAAGTGATTTGCAGAAACTGGCCAGCAGTTTAATGTTCCAGAAACCATCCAGTCATCAGTGTCCACACTGCAGCCTTGAGCTCCTGGTTTCTTAGGCTGTAGATGAGGGGGTTCAGGGCTGGAGGCCCCACTGAGTACAAAACTGACAGGGTCAGATCCAGGGATAGGGAGGAGATCAAGGGGGCCTTCAGGTGAGCAATCATGACAGTGCTGAGGAACAGGGAGAGCACGGGCAGGTGAGGAAGGCAGGTGGAAAAGGCTTTGTGCCATCCCTGCTCAGAGGGGATCCTCAGCACGGCCCTAAAGATCTGCACATAGGAGAAAACAATGAACACAAACCAGCCAAGTCCTAAACAGGCACAAACTTCAAGTTTGTGCCTTGTTTAGAGCCCAAGTTCCCTGTGGTTTTAGTGTGAGCAGTAGACCTTGAGGATTTGGGGGATTTCACAGAAGAACTGGTCCAGGGCATTGGCCTGCCACAGGGGCAGGGAAAATGTATTGGCTGTGTGCATGAGAGCATGGAGAAAGGCACTGGCCCAGGCAGCTGCTGCCATGTGGGCACAAGCTCTGCTGCCCAGGAGGGTCCCGTAGTGCAGGGGTTTGCAGATGGACACGTAGTGGTCACAGCACATGATGGTCAGGAGGGAAAACTCTGCTGAAATGAAAAAGATAAAACAAATGAGTTGGACTGCACACCCTTTGTAGGAGATGGTGCTGGTGTCCCAGAGGGAATTGTGCATGGCTTTGGGGACAGTGGTGCAGATGAAGCCCAGGTCAGTGAGGGCCAGGTTGAGCAGGAAGAAGAACATGGGCGTGTGCAGGTGGTGGCCGCAGGCTACGGCGCTGATGATGAGGCCATTGCCCAGGAGGGCAGCCAGGGAGATGCCCAGCAAGAGGCAGAAGTGCAGGAGCTGCAGCTGCCACATGTCTGCCAATGGCAGCAGGAGGAAGTGGCTGATGGAGCTGCTGTTGGACATTTGCTGTGGCTGCACTTGGGCAGACATGGAGGCCTGGTTCTAGATAAGAGGAATAGGCTTTCAGGTTAGGGTGAGATGCTTTCTTCTCATATTGACCTTTGCAGACACATGCTGATTTATGTTACGTTAGGTTACCCCATTGGCCCATTGGCCTGATTACCCTAGTTCAACTCCTATTGCCCACGTTTCTTTGGCCCTAGAATGTTCTCTCTCTGTCCCTCAATTTGCCCTAGTTTGCTGTATTCCTCCACCCTTGTTTCCTATTGGCTGACCGGAGATCTGACCCCCTCCTCTGCACCATTTTCCCCCATATCCATTGGACCCTGACCCTCAGCTCCACCCTCACTACCCCATATAAGACCCTGATCCCTCAGCCTACACCCTGTCTTCGTCCCTGGACCCTGTTCAGCTGTGTAGCCTGTTCCTGTACCAATAAACCCAGTTTGCTGGAGATCATATGAAAACCCATCCTGCTCATTCTGTCAGCTTTCTAAGGTAGCAGTGAGGTTTGGGCTTATGAGTGCTGGACGTTCCAAGGGCCTCAGTAGGGCCATGATGCTACACATGGCGCCCAAAGAGGAACCAGATTCCTTAAGGTCCCTGTGAGCGTCTCCAGCAGTGATCCTGCCAGCCAGACGTCACTGGAAGCTGTACCCCTTCGGGTCAGCCACAACACTGAAGTGAGACTCCAGTTTTATCTAATCTCGCTAAAGAAGAAGTTGATAATCCCCTCAACATCTATGGGACCTGCTTCTCTGACAACCCCATAAGCCCAACTTTGGCTGGAGATTGTGCCTGTGAGACTGAGAGTGAGAGACTGAGTGGCAAAGAGCTCCCAGTGGTTTGGGCTTCTGATTTTCTGTTCCTGTGGGTAGGCATTCCCTCTTCCACTGGGGGCAGCTATGGGAAATACTCATTCCCAAGCTGAAAAGGATGTTTTTGTTAAGTTTTGGAGAGTTTTAAATTTAGAGGGGAGTTAATTTTCTGAAGGGAGTTTAAAAGGTATTGTTCATGGTTATTTGAGGAGCTTCCTGATATCTCTGTTGATTCGCTCTATCAGTTATCGTTTTGGGATGCTGTTGGGGATAAGCTTTATCTTTTACAAAAACAAGGGGTTTTAAAAGTTGAGAAATTTTATCTGTTGTTTCATTCAATTTATAGGATCATTTTATGAGTGCATGGTTCCAACCCTTTGCCCTGGTTTATTCAACCCACCCTTCACGTTCCCGAACCCAGGTTCCCTGAGAACAGGATGGGAGATGGAGCCTGCCCTTCGGCACAGACAAGCCATCTGCTGTCTGCCATCTCCCCTCCTTTTCTGTCCTCTCCTCAGGGTGGCAGTGGCCATGCTGCCTTGAGATACTCCCTCACCCACATTCCTGCATTCCCTACTTCTAATCCTCCTTCCTATAAATCACAAGATGGCAATACTCCTGTTAGAGAGACCGCCATTTTTGATTCCCTCCCACCTTCATCACCATTTCCCGCCTTTGCTCCAGGTGCCTCCTCTGTGTCGGGTCTCACCTTAATGTTGAATTCCACTGCCGCATTAGTCCCTCCCCTATCATCAGAAAGGTTCTCCCCAATGCGGGCTGCACCTCTCCACTTCCAGGCCCCTTCTCCAGTCCAGCCTCTTCCAGTTCCCACATCACTGGAACCGGACATGGGGCCAACTAGAAGGAAGCCATTTTGGCTACCAAAGGCCTTCAACGCCAGGCATTGCCGGTCGGCACAAAGGCCTGCGCCTCTGCCAGCAGACCTGCCTCCTCTACAGAGGAAAAGAGTGATAGCTTATCTGAGAGTGAGGATGAGCCCAAGGATTCTTGGCAGAGGATGCGGAGAAAAGCTGCAAAGGAGGGGGACTTGGAGGTGGTATCCAAGATTCAGGTGGCACCTGTGCAGTATAAGCTGGGGCCAAAACCTAAATGGGAATCCATAGGGAATAGATTCCCATTTAGGTTTTGGCTCCTGGGAATCCATAGGGAATAGATTCCCATTTAGGTTTTGGCTCCTGGGAATCCATAGGGAATAGATTCCCATTTAGGTTTTGGCCCCTGCTTATACTGCACAGGTGCGACCTGAATCTTGGATTCCCTACCTCCATAGGGAAATGAAGGACTTAGTAAAGCTGCCAAGGATTATGGGAGGGGTTCTCCCTATTTTAACAATTTGCTGGACATGCCATTTACTGCCCACACAATGGTACCACAAAATGTAAAATGGTGTATTAAAATTGTATTGTCATCTGATGAATTTATTTTCTGGAAAGGAGTTTGGATAAATAAAGTTCATGAGTTACCAAAAGGTTATGTTGAGGAAGAAGGGCGACAACACCTCACAATGGACCACATTACCAGGGAAGGAGACTATACTAGACTGCAGTATCAGGCTGAAGTCATCCCCCAGTCAATACTGGAAGATCTCAAAGGTGCTGCATGGTCTACCCTCCTCCAAACACCTGATGCTTCTACACCCCACACTGACTTCACTTACATTCACCAGGGCTCAGATGAGAGCTATATCAAGTTCATAAAGCACCTTATGAAAGCCCTGGAAAAACAGGTAGTTGATCAAAAGGTCCAGGATTATCTTATTAGCAAATTAGCTTTCTGTAATGCCAGTATTGACTGCAGAAAGGTTCTTCACAGCCTCCCCCTTGACCCTGAGCCAACCATTGCTCAGATGGTTGATGCTTGCATTTGCCAGGCGATCTTAGAGTGTGACTCCAGCCTAGCCAAGGCCACCAGCCAGGGTGCAGTTTAAATGCCAGTTGCAGCAAATGTGCTTCCCCACAATACAGAATGTAATAAAGGCAGTGGAAACTGTTATAACTGCAGGAAAACTGGACATGTAGCAAAAGACTGTAAATAGAAGAATACTGTTCTGGTTTTTTACCCAGCCCTCAGTCCCACAGCCATTACCCAAACTGTTCTTGAAGCCAACAGCACTACCAGCCCTCAGGAAACTCCCAGCAGAGCATGAAATGACGCCAAATATGAAGTTATTCTGTCTCACCCTTCCATTGGTGAGAGATGTCCTAGGTTACAATATAAAGATGTATTCTATTCCCATCCTCAAGAGCTGTTGAAACAGGAGGGGCATTGTTTTATTCCTTATCTCCTCTTAATAAACCCATCAATACCTTTCTGCATGACTCAGAGATAATGCCCTCCAGGAGCCATTTCTGTTTAATGGACCCACCTCATGACTCATAGAATGATATCAGCCCATTGTGAGATGCTTCACCCAGGGGGGAAGAGCTAAGCATGCCCCCCTGGATATTATCTGCGGTTTGGGACAAAACAAGCTGCCTTTCCACTGGATTCCCCAGAGCAACAGCTGCCCTGGATTTTCGGAGGTAGGCTACACCCTATGTGGTGGTTTGACGAGAAAGAAGTGGGAATTCTGAAATGCTGTGGTCAAACCAATGGGTGCTTGGATTTTGATATTGGCACCTGGTGTATCCAGTGGGGTTTGGACACACCTCTGAGAACACACAGGGGTTAAAAGCAGAGCTTCGGCCCTGGGAGGCTCTCTTGGGACTTCGAGGGAAAGAGGTTGGATCGCCCTACCTCGTCCAGCTGTGGCTGCTGGGCGGGGGAGTGGCAGCCATGTGGTAGGCCTGGGCCTGGACAGAGATGGGGGTGAGGAGGCCCTTGAGGATGGAAGGGTGGAGGAGCCCCAAGAGACATCGGGCAGCCATCCCCCCCCCAGGAGAGAGAGAGGGAGAGCCGGCGACGACGAATGTGATAGCAGCTGGCCCAGGAGGAGAAGGAAGGGGAGGAAGTGCAGCGAGGAGGTGCCCGGCCAGAGCAGCAGCGTGTGTGGGAGTGCCGGAGATCTGGGACAGGCAGAGACTGAAATTTTTAACCCCTTTCTTTCATGATTGGGACCTTGCAAAAATGCTGATCCTCCTCAGAGCATAATAAGAAGAGAGATAAGAGATGAGATAACAAGGATTTGGCCTGGGGGAAGTGGAGAAGACTGGCTGAGTGGAGAGAAAGATGATTGGAGTGGCCTTTTGGCTGGACTTTTCTTGTGTAGCCATAGTTTTATTCCTGTGACACAGAGACTGCACTTAGGGGGAGGCAGTGCCTCAGAACCAGGAGGGTCCATTGTGGGGACCCCTTGGCCCCAGGGGGTTGGAAAAAAATGGGGGGGACAGATGTCCCAAAGCAGAGACTGTGCCTTTTTGGAGTGAGACAAGGCATCCTTAAAAGACAACCCTAAAAGCAGCTCTGGTCCATGCACAGTCGTGAGAGCACTGGGCATGGAAGGAAGATGTCACAAATGGCAAAAGGACTTTCCGGGTGGTGCCGAGTGACATGGAAGCACACGAGGTTTCAGCGTGTTTCCAGGGGAAGCCTATGGTGCAAGAAGGACTCCTCTCCTCTTCATGGACTGAAGTTTGAGTATTCTAAAGGGTGGTGCCAGACTGGGCAATTGGTGATTTGGGGGAATGTATCGGATTGGGAAATTTTGGTGGTGGGGAGGAGGAAAGTGTTTTTTGTAAGGTTTTCAATTTTTTCCCTTATAGTTTTTTTCCTTCTTTTCTTGTAGTTTAGGTAATAAAGTTTTATTTATTTCTAAGCTGGAGCCTGCTTTGCTTATTCCTGGTCACATCTCACAGCAGACACTAGGGAGAGGGTATACTCATGGGGGCACTGGCTCTGGGCCAGGCCCAAACCATGACACCCTACTACAGGATCGCTGCTCCAACATAACCACATCTGCCACTCCAGGAGGACTGCAGCCACCATTCCAACTGGACTGCTACCAACACCCTGACCAGCAGAGTGACAGGTTATGTTCTGACTTTATCAGTGTTTTTTATTTTGTATTATTGCATGATTTTTTTTCCTAATAAATTGAATTTCTGACTTTGAGTCTCTCTCTGGTTTTGCTTTCAAACTAGAGCAAATGGAAAAGCCTGAGTGGGTTTCCTGATAAACAAACCCACCTCAGAAACCACCTGCTCAGTCCAGGCTGCCTGGAATGATGTCACCCTTCTACAAGGGACAGTGTGAGCATGAATGATCTCTGGGAGCAGAATTTTCTGAGTCTTGCAGCTGAATTCTCTGTCCCTGTCCTTTCCCTGGATCTGTGTTGCAGATGAAGCTACTGGTGCCATCCTCACCTTTTACCTCTCTCTTGAATGCAAACAGATGTTCCCAGGTGTATTAAGCACGATTTTTCAAAGTTGCTACAAAACTTTTGTGTTCCTCATGGAACGAAGGGGCCATTTTGGCACTGAGGAGGTGACGTGGAAGCAAGGAGTCAGTTGTGACCCATGGAACTAAGGGGCCATGGTGACACAGCTGGGCCACATGGATCCAGTGGTCCATTGTGACACTGTGGATCCAAGGAGACAATGGAGACACCCCCAGAACCTCATGGAACCACAGAGTCCATGGTGACCCTGCAGGGCTGCATGGAGCCAATGGTCCATGGTGGCACTGCCCATCCAAGAAGGCCATTGTGGCACTGAAGAACTTCATGACACCAAATGTCCATGGTGACACAGCAGGGCATCATGGGAACCAAGGAACGGCTGTTGGCAGTATGGAAACTCATGGAACCAGGAGCCGTTGTGGCACTGCAGAACCAACTGGAAGAGCTGCCAGACCTTGTCCCCTGGCCCTGCACAGATCCTTGGGAGGCACGGCAGGAGCGGCACCCTGGGAGCCTCTCTGGGATCCATGGCACACACTCCCAGGGGCGGGAATTCCAGTTCCCAAAGACAGCAAAAGGTGTTCCTGCCCTGGAAGGCAAAGCTCTTAAGAAGGAGAAAAAGGCCAAGTGGAGCAAGATCTTAGAGTGACATTTCACTGCCAGCCTTCATAGCTTCACCCGTGGTTGTTGTAGCTCCTGGATTGGGAAATAAATCAGGCAGGGTCTTTGGTGGGAGCTGCCCATGGTCAAGAGAGACACTGAGAGAGAAACAGAGCAGGCAAAGAAAGGCAGGAGAGAAAGAAGGGCACAAACGCAATCAGCTGCGAAGGTGGCACTCTGAAAAACAAACTGGAACTGACAAAAAATGCATGGGACAGAAGTCAGCAATTCTGAAAGTTTTATTTACTATCAAAATACAGGCCACACATCCAGCCCCACACAATCTCAATCCCACACCCTCAAATTTGGATGCCACTTCTCCCAATCTCCTTCCAACCCCATCTCACTCTGGACATTGTGGAATCAAGTAGATTTGTCATGGGACTGAGTTTTTCTTAGGTGGGAATAAGGCATTTTGACATGGATTGGTCAATTTTGGGGTAAAATGGAGGTGTTTTCAATGGAATTGAATCATTTTGAGGTGACAGACCAATCTATCTGGAATTCTGGAGTGCAAAGATATGGAGAACACTTGCTGAAATCCCCCAAGAACCCACAAATCCTACACAACAAATGTTCACAAACCATAAATTCCACCTTAAACACCTGTTAAATGGTGGGACTTTAGACATCCTTGATCAATTACTTTCATTTTAGTCCTATTTCAGGTGTTTTTAAATGATAAAGACAAATCAGAAGAAAATTAGGGCCAAAAGGATAACCAGCCAGGTGTCCTCCCAACATGGATCACTGGGAATGTGGGTCACCAGTGTTCTGACCAATGTGGGTCCTCCCATGGGGATGAAGCTGCACCAGTGCACAAAGCTCCTCCTGCAGGGGAGGACACACACGCAGGGCTTCCCTTACCAGTTCCTGCGTTGGTGTCGGGTCAAGGTAGAGCTGTGTGAGCTCTTCCCACACTGGGGACACTCGTAGGGCCTCTCCCCAGTGTGGATGCGCTGGTGGATGATGAGGTGGGAGTTGCATTGGAATCCCTTCCCACAGTCAGGGCAGCGGAAGGGCCTCTCCTCAGTGTGAATCTGCTCATGCAGGATGAGATGGGAGCTGATCCAAAATCTCTTCCCACACTGGGGACAATTGTAGGGCGTCTCCCCAGTGTGGATGCGTTGGTGCCTGATGAGTTCTGAGCTGCAGCTGAAGCCCTTCTCACATTCCTCACACTCGTAGGGCCATTGCCGGTGTGGATCATCTGGTGGCGGATCAGGGTGCTGCTCTGGCTGAAGCTCTTCCCACACTCCAAGCACTTGTAGGGCTTCTCCCCATCGTGAAGCTGCTCATGCACCACCAGCTCCGGGCCCTGGCTGAAGCTCTGTCCACCTTCCTGGCCCAGGGTGGGCCTCCCTCCTCAGAGCACCCTGGGCTGGGTTTGGAGCCCCTCCTTCTGAGGGACCTCTGGGACTTTTCCTCCCCATTGGATTCTTGTGCCATGGAGCTGCTCAAAAAAGCCTCTTCCGTGAGGTTCTGCTGTGGGGATTTGTCCGCCCTGGTCTCCATCCACACCTCCTGCTCTGGGGGAGGAAGGACAAAGAGAGGATGAGATTTGCCTCTGTGCCAGAGGGAAGGGGAAGGAGATCTCCCTAGTGCTTCCCCGGCAGGACGGCATTGGCAGTGGGGTCGTCCTGCAGCCAGGGGCCATGATGGGCTGGGTGATGGAGCGGGAGAGAGGGGGAACAGGGCACTGACTTCCTCCTCACCCGCCTGGGTATCCTGCGGAATTGTCTCAGTTTGAATAGACAGGTATCTGCTAAGGAAGGCAGGAGCCTCCCTTGAAATGGAAAATGTAAACAACCTCCTTCTGAACAGTTATAATTTTGAAATTATGGGGCTCTAAGGCAACAGATATGGGAATGGGAATAACAGTTCTATAGCAGGAAAATTAAAATATAAATGCAATAGTACGAAGAAAAAACACTGACAGATTCAGAATATGACCTGACACCGTATGGGTTACGGTGGTGGTGGCAGTCCCAATAAACGGTGGCTGCAGTCCTCCTGCAGTGACAGGTGTGGTTTTGTAGAAGCAGGGATCCTGTAGAACAGGGGGGTTTTCCTCTGAAGATCCAGTGGTGGTGGTGTTGGGCATGGTCTTCCTCTGGGAATCCAGTGGAAAAGGCTGACTCTGCTCTTCCCGCTGTCTGATTATATCCAGGTAGGAATGCTTGGCTCCTCCCTCTGGGCGGAGCTTCTCACAATGGGATGATGGAATTTTATCAGTGCTGCAGTGGCACTCAATGGCCCCTTAACAGAAGATATCTCCTGAGAGGGAGGATGGGTTGTGGAAGAGATAAAGAAAACTGCCCAATTAACAGAAGGTAACTGCCCCATCAGATAGGAATAGAATACACGCCCCATATCCAACCTAAGACAGCTGGGAAATGCTTTGCAGCATTCTGTGTCTGTGTGTCTGTGTTCATGTGTATTTTACACTCAAAGTCCCCCAAATTTCCAATAGGTTTTCCCTGGGGTTTTGTCTTGTCCCTGTGTCCCTCGGCTCCTCCCTGTGTCACTCTGTCACTGTCACCTCCACACATCTCTGAGCCCATTGGCACCTCCCAGGTTTGCACTGAATCCCTCCCTCCTGCCCTCCAGCACCAGCAATGACCGCGGCAGGGAGCTCAGAGCAGGAGCAGCCAGGCCAGGACTAATGCCAGGATCAGGAGCACCTGGCAGAGGCAGGAGGAATCCCCCATTCCAGGCGGTGCAAGGGGGGCACCCGTGTCCCTTCCCAGCCCCAGGGTAACAGACCAGGGAGGAGATGCGTCAATTGCCTCAGCTGAAATGCTTCCCTCAGCCCTTGGCCCGGGAAGTCTCTGACTGGAGCACAACCTCTAGAGGAGAGTTTCCGCAAGGATGAGAAAAGAAAGGAATTTTTTCTTCCCTTTCTCTCATCCCTGCCCCGTGTGCTGATTTTCTTGTCATCTTTTAGCAAAACCAACAAAAAAGCATCTGAAATGAGGTGTTTCCCAGGGTCAGTTCCTAAATAGGGCCAAAGGAAGGTTTTCTGCCAGGGAAAAAGTGACAAATGTGGGATTTGTTCAGACAGTTGAAAACATGACAGTTTCTAAGCACTGGAAATCCAGAAACTATAAAAACCAGAGTTTGCAGTTGTAATGGTCCGTTGTCCTCCCTCTTCCCACTGCTGATTTCTCACATCCCAACTCCAGAGGAGCAGATTATGGAAAGAAGACCTGCAGGGAGTGTTGGAGGCCTAATCCCAGAGACTGGAAGAAAGAGTGAAATCAGGAAAAGATTTCCAGTTGGTTTCTTACCATATTGACCACAAATAGCTCTGCAGTCCATATGCAATATCCAGATGAAGAGGCACATTCCTGGTTTTTAATGCCAAATTGCAGTACTTTGGCAATTCTTTCTGGATGAGAACAAACCACAGGCCAATAATTGACCCACTTCAGTTCCCAAATCAGAAATCATTCAACTTCTACCAAGATGTCTTTATCTGCAGATGTCCCAGATTGCAAGGCAAGATGGATTCCATTTGCCATCTGTATGGCAGTTTTCCTTATCTCTTCCACAACCACTCCTCCCTCCTGGGGAGACATCTGCTGATAACAGGCTATTGAAAGTCACTGCATGGCTGGTAAGAACTACAGCATCCCATTGGGAGATGCTCCGCCCAGAGGGAACAGCTAAGCATTCTAGCCAGATAGAATCTGGAGATTCTGGAATAGCAGCACAGTTTCTCCCCTGGATTTCCCAGAGGAACAGCAGCTGCCTCTTCTTCCACTGGATCCTCAGAGAAAGACTACACCCTTTTCTACAGGACCCCCTGATCTAACAGAACCACACCTGACACTCCAGGAGGACTGCAGCCACATTTCCAGTTGGATTGCTACCAACAGGGTGTCAGGTTGTGTTCTGACTCTGCCATAGTTGTTTTAGTTTACTGCATTGTTTATTTTATCCTTTTATTTTCTTCCCTATGAAATAACTGTTATTTCCTGCTCCCATATTTTTTGCCTGAGAGCCCCTTAATTTAAAATTTGTAGCAATTTGGAGGCAGGGAGGTTTGCATTCTCCATTTCATGGGAGGCTTCTGCCTTCCTTAGTAGACTCCTGTCTTTCCAAACCAAGACAGCAGGACAGAAGGCACTTTGATTCCTTTTGTCCCAAGTTTCTCCTGAGTTCCTGACTTCACATGAACTGGAATGTCCCAAAAGCACAAAAAAAGCCACAATTAGCAGATCCTAACCCCAGGTCACCATTAAATGCACTCGATCCACGCCTTCCACAGCCCAGCAGCAATTCCTGCCTCTGCCCCCAAGCTCTGGCTCAGCCTGAGGGGCATCGTTCTGGTGTGTGTGGGGCGGCTCCTGCAGGACACAGCGCTGGGAGCCACTCTGTGTCCCACAGCTTCGGCATCTCAGGCGTCGCTCCACAGCTGCGGGGCTGTGCCACCACTGTTGCATGGCTGCAGTTCCTGTGCCACCACTTCTCCATGGCTGTAGTTCCTGTGCCACCACTGCTCCATGGCTGTAGTTCCTGTGCCACCACGGTTCCATGACTGTAGTTCCTGTGCCACCACGGTTCCACGGCTGTAGTTCCTGTGCCACCACGGTTCCATGACTGTAGTTCCTGTGCCACCACTGTTCCACGGCTGGAGTTCCTGTGCCACCACTGTTCTGCTTTTTCCATGCTCACTCCACTGCTGCTCAAAAGCTGTGCTGTGCTGTTTCAGCACGGTTCCTCAGCTCCTGCACCACTGCTCCACTGCTGCTCCAACACTGCTCATCTACCACTGTTCCACTGCTCCTTCTCTGCTCCTCCCCTGCTCCCCTGTTGTTCCTCAGCTGCTGCTTCTGTTCTAGCGCTGCTGCCACAGCTGTGGTGTCACAGAGACAGGAACTTCGGGCAGCAACCACTGTGGTGTTACAGAGACTGGGACAACAGGACTGCCACAGCTCTGGTGTCGTGGAGAGGGGAATGTTGGGGTGGCTGCTGCTGTAGTGTCATAGAAGGTACAACTGGGGCTGCCACCACTGAGGTGTCACAGTGAGGGGAACGTTGTGGCTGCCACCACGGTGGTATCATACACATGAGAATGCTGGGGCTGCCTCTGCTGTGGAGTCATAGAGAGGAGAATGTTGGGGCTGCCAAAGCTGCGGTGTCACAGACAGGGGACTCTGGGCCTTCCACTGCTGTGGTGTCACAGAGAGGGGGACTTGGGACTGCCACAACTATGGTGTCACAGAGAGGGAAATGTTGGGGCTGACACTGCTAGGGTTCCACAGACAGGATTTCTGGAGCTCCCACCGCTGTGGTATCATAGAAAGGGGAATGTTTGGGCTGCCATCCTTGTGGGCTCAAAGACAGGGTAATCTTGGGGCTGCTACCCCTGTGGTGTCCTACAGAAGTCAATGTTGGAACTCAGTGGTATCACAGAGAGGGGAATGTGAGGGAGCCACTGCTGTGGTGTCACAGGGGAGCATTTGGGGCTGCCACCCCTGTGGTGTCACTGAGAGGGCAATGTTGGGGTTGCCGCTGTGGTGCTGTCATAGAGAGGAGAACGCTGCGGGTGCCACCTCTGTGGTGTCACAGAGAGGGGAACGCTGGGGTTGCAATTGCTTTGGTGTCATAGACAGGGGGACATTGGTATTGCCACTGCTGTCATGTCACAGACAGGGGAACTTTGAGGTTGCCACCACTGGGATGTCACTGACAGGGCAATGCTCGATCTTGAACATCTGTGGTATCATAGAGAGGGGAACGTTGGTGTTGCCACCACTGTTGTGTCACAGATATGGGAACACTGCCAAACCTCCCCTGGTGCTGTGCCCACTCCAGTGCTGCTCCTCTGTGACACTGCAGGTACTCCTGGGGACATTGTCACACTGCAGTGCCTCCTGGGGACATTGTCACATTGTGACAATGGGACTATAGGGGCCCTGTGACACTCCAGAATCTTGTAGAATCCATGGAACCAAGAGGAGACTGAAACTCTGGGACTTCATGGAACCATACATTGCGATACCTCAGGGCCTCATTCTTTCCAGGAATCCTTGTCACACTGCAGAAATAAATGGAACCAAGGGGACATTGTGACACTGTGGAGTTCATGAAACTGAGGGGATGCTCTGAGACTCTGGTGCCTAAAGATGCTCAGGAACCATTGTGACACTGAGGCTTGTGGAACCAAAGGCACACTGTGACACTGTGGGGTCTCATGGAATCCAGAGGCCCTTGTGACTCAGTGAGGCCAGTTGGAACCAACAATCCATTGGGATCTCCCAGAATCTTGTGGTGTCCAGAGATCCTTGTGACATTGTAAGGCCTCATGGAACCAAAGGGACACTGGGACACTGTGTGATCTCAGGGAACCAAGGGGACTCAGAGACACTGTGGGGCCTCCTGGCTCTCAGTCACTTCTGAAACTTGTGTCCATCTACAAGAGGGCAAAACTCAGCAGCTTGATCCTGTTGATCCAGAATATTCCCATCTCCATGGAGGGTGTTCTTGCCAGCTGTGGTGCTTTGTGTTCTCTCTGTGCTCTCTGGGGGAACTGCATCCTACAGGAGACCCCAACAACTCCAGTAGCTGACACCACAGAGCCTCCTGTGGGGTGCGGGCAGAGGCATCTTTCACTCCATTATGTTGCTCAGAGCCCATCCAAGCTGGAATGTTTCCAAGGATGGGGCATTCACTGGCTCTCCACCAAGGCTAATGGTGAAAGCAAGGCACTGGGGCAGGCAGCAGGGAGAGCAGGTGCTGTGCTGGGTGAGCGAGGGAAGAGGATGAGTGCAGAAGGCACAGCCCACCAGGAGGCCAACAGGCAGAGCCGTGGAGCCTCCCCAGGTGAGGGTGACCTGCCCAGGGAGTGCCCTGCTGCCACCCAGGACTGTGCTGCCACCCTTGGCAGAGGTTATTGCCCAGCAGGATGTCCCCTGGTCACCCGGGGCCGTGCCACTGCCCCAGGCAGGAGGGCACTGTCAGCTGATTGTGCCGTCCCTGGACTCAGTGCTGGAGGCGCCCCGAGCAGCCTGGCTGTGTTAAATGAGCACCCTGCAGCCCCTCTGTGCCCTGCCGTGGCTGCCAAGACTCCTGAAAGCACTGGCTGCTGTGCAGCTGTGCCCTCTGCTGCCCCTTGTTCTGCCCTGCTGGCAGAAACTGCCGCAACCGCCCAAGAGCAGCGCGGGTGGTCAATGGAGTGCGCTGCTGCTGATCCAGAGGGTGGAGAGGTGTCATGCTGCAGAGTCACATTGAACAGGCACTCTGCAACTCTGCTGTGCCCTGCTGCCACAGCTGGAACCCCAGAAGCAGCACTTGGTAGCAGCAGGGAGGCGCTTTGCCCCTGCAGCCGCTGCAAGGCACCCAGCTGCCACCACTGTGAGATGCCTTGCTCCTGCAGGACAGTGCCTGGCCATGGAGCAGGGTTTGCTGCCCCTCCACCAGGCCTGCCATACCAGCTGAGATCTCAGAAGCAGTGCCCGGCCCCTGTGAGATTCCAGCTCCTCTGTGCCATGCGGCTGCCCCTGTAGCCATCTCTGCCTGCAGTGGAACCACCTCTCTGTGCTTTGCTGTGACTGGAAGCGCCCCTACAGCTGTGCCCAGCCATGGCGAGACAGTGCCGGGGCCCGGTGGGAGAGCACCCTGGCACTGTAAGGGGGTACCTGGCTGAGGAGCCATTCCTGGCTGCTATGGAGCTGCCCATGCCTGTTGCCAAGCTGTACCTGGCTGCTGTAAGACTCCCAGCTGCTGTGGAACACCTGGCTACCATCAAGCCGTATCTGTCGCTCCATGTCCTGCTGTCAACTGCTGTGAAAAGGCGTCTGCTGAGCAGTTCACGCGGGGGAGGTCACCAGGGGGGTCCTCAGGCAGGTGCCCCGCCTTGGCCATCACCCAGCAGCCAGCTTAGAACTGGTGCAAACCAGGGGAATCCGACTGTTTAATTAAAACAAAGCATCACAAAGGCCTGAGGTGGGTGTTGATGCAATGTGATTTCTGCCCAGTGCTCTGAATGTCAAAGTGAAGAAATTCAATGAAATGTAGGCAAGTGGCAGGAGCGACTATGACTCTCCTAATGCAGTTTTTGAGAGTATAGTTAAAAACCGGGCATTGCTGCAGAGATTGCACTTCCTCATGGACCTGCTGGATACCCTGTGTAATGTAACCCAATCGATCTCTGCCCCAGCACAGAGGCAGTGGGGAACGTTGGGCGCCAAAACTGAAGCAGTCCAGCTGGAGAAAAATGGTCCTTCTCGGACGTCCCGGTCAGCTTTTCAGCACTGCTAGCAGTAGGTGGGCACTATCCCAATCTCTGTGGTTCGGGACAGCACCTAAGTCAAACGCACTGTGCTATGACAGTAGCAGTACCTTGTGGTAGGACGTGGCATGGCTTATGGCTACAGTCAGCAGAAATAAGAAGAGAGCGCTCTCCAGCTGTGGTGAATCCAGGTTTATTGAGTCCCAGGGAAAACCGACAACCAAAGAGGAAGAGGGGGAAGTTGCAACAGCTTATAAGGAGGTAAGGACACAGGGGAGGAGTCAGTCCTTGGATGAATAGGATTGCAGAGGGGAGTGGGATACCAAAGATTGACTTAGGGAGAACACCAATGGGAATAACTTGAGGGTGGAGCTTCGGCCCCTGAGCCAATCACTCGACCCTCTAGTTAGATGTTTCTAGAGAGTTCCAGAGAGAAGGGTGGCAACGCCAAGTGACGGACAGGGCACCGGGGAGGGATTTGAGACAGGGTACATTTATCTCCAAGGCGACAGGGGAGGAGCTGGGATAACTGGCAGCACAAGGGAGGGAAGGGAGAACCAGGGCAGAACCATTACAAGATAGGGGGGAACAGAACAGTCCAACTTATACAGACCCAACACAACAGTGAGGGATTGCAGGACTGTTTTGATTCCTAAGTCAACCAAACCAGATCGCCTCAAGGAAAGTAACAACTGGAGACCTATCCCAATCATTTCCATCTTGCTAAGACTGTTCTCCAGGATTTTAACAGCCAAACTGACCAAGGCTTGACCCTCAATCCAAGGCAAACAGGCTTCATAAGAGCAGTGGGATGCTCTGAAAACCTGAAACTCCTGCAATCATTATTTGGTCACAAAAGGAGAACAGAAACCCCCTGGGTGTTGTATTTGTGGACATCACCAAGGCTTTTGACACCATAAGCCAGCAGCACATTCTACATGCCCTAGTGCAAAGGGAAGCAGATTGCCACATCGTCAATTTGTTGAGCAATATTGTGAAAAATGTTTTTGTGATTTGTGTCAATCTGCAATGGAATCAGCAAATGCTTGTATCTGCTGTGTGGAAAATGGATGCATTCCTTGGGATAGATACAAGGAAGGGTTTTGAAACTTTCTATAGCCAAATAAAGCTTTGAAATAGGGGAATTATGGCAAAGTAAAGAGATGAGGTAGAAAGATGGCTGATGCTTAGAATAAAATAGAGGAACCTGTAAAGCTAAAGGGACTGCAATGTGACTAAATGCTTATATATAATAAAAAGCTTAACAAAATATTGTAGCAGACAGCGGTGAAGGGGCCTCCCTCCAGACGAGCACAAGAAGGACAGGAAGCCAACAACCACCTGGAAAGATGATGAAATTGCTGATTCCAGCTTACTGATATTTACTCATTTGTACTAACCAAGCACATTGGAAAATGCTTTATAAGCTTAAAAACAGTATATATACTTTACTGAATTTGTAAGTAGTGTGTGCCATGAGTGGAGCAGTGACTCCTCGGCCACCCTGCGCTGCTTGCTCACCTTCTTTCAAATCAAAGATATAGAAATAAAATTCGCATTGACTATTGAAATTTTATGTATTAGTATGATCTTTGTGACATGCCAGCATTCCCAGTATGGTCCCAGAATAATCCCAGTTACTTTCAAGCACTCCCAGGATGGTCCCAGTTACCTGCAGCTAGATCAACCCAGTCAGTCCCAGGATTATGTCAGTTGCTCCCAGTGTGCTCCCAGTTGCTCCCAGTCACCCCCAGTCCAGGGATGATGTGCATGGTGTGTTCCTAGTCACTCTCAGAAACTCCCAGTGTTAATCCAGTCAGTCCCAGTACAATGCAGAGATGAGCCCACTGTGGTCCCAGTTGCTGCCAGTATGAACCACTTGTGCCCCACATGGTTCCAGTTTCTCCCTTTCAGCCTGACTTTTGTTCCAGTCTCTCCCAATATATCCCAGTTCCTTCCAGCATATTCCCAGTCACTCCTGGCATAATCTGAGTTCATCCCAGTGGAAGGCCAGTTGCTTCTAATTACCCCCAGTGTGCACCCAGCATGATCCCAGTTCCTCCCACTCGCCCCTGGCATGATCCCACTTGCTCCCAGTATATCCCATTTGCCTCAACAGGGCCACAATTGCACCCAGCAGGCCCCTACTCAGTCCCAGTATGATCCCACTATGATCCCATTCACCTCATTGTGATCACAGTCTCCACCAGCAGGGGTCCAGCTGCTCCCAGTATGATCCCAGTATGATGTCAGTACAAACCCAGGATAAATCCAGTCACTGCCCGTATGATCACAGTATGATCCCAGTACAGCTCACTCCCTCCCAGTGATGAAACTCCTGGGATCCCCCAGCCCTCTCTGCATTTGCCCCTCCCAGATCTCCTGAGTGGAGCCACAAGGGCTGGCAGCGCCCAGGCAGGGTCCCCAGCAAGACCCAGTATGGATGTTCAGCCCCCAGTTTTCCCAGTTTGCCCCTCCTTTGGCCCAGGCTGGGTTCCCCCCACCCGCAGTGGCTGGGAGCAGCCGAGAGCCCCGCACTGCCCATCCCGACCTGTCCTGGCTCTATCCCCGCTCCTGCCGCAGGCTGCGAGGGCTGTGGGAACGGGGCACCGATAATACAGCGACGTGAGTGGGTTGCTGCTGGTGAGAGAGAGACGAGAATCTTGTTTCTTGATCAGAAGGCTGAATTTATTGATATATGATATCTAATACATTATAGCTATACTAAAAAGAAATAAAAGAGAACGTTGCAGAGCTGCTGCTAGCTAGCTAAGAATAGAAAGAAAGAATCTCTAACAAAGTTTTGTCCAAGGACTCTGTCCCAAGCTTGCACTTTGTGATTTGGCCCCTAATTATAAACATAGGAACATGAGCCAATCAAGGTGCCCCTGTTGCATTTCACAGCAGCTGATAATAATTGTTTATGTTCTCTTCTGAGGCCTCTGCCTTCCAGAAGACACAGAAATCTGAAAGAAAGTATTTCTGTGAAGAGATGTCTGCGATACACCGAGGGTGTGGCTGCTGCTGGGGGAGGAGGAGGGAGGGAATGGGAGGAAGAGGAAGATGAGGGACAAAGGAGGATCAGAGAAAGCAGAAGGAACCACAAGGTCTTGCACTCCGTGAATTCACATCCCCACCCATGGGATCTTCACCCCCGCCATCACGCAGGTGACCGGTGAGGGGGGAAGCTTGGCCCAGATATCCTGGGGGGTTCCCTGGGCGGGTTTTTTTTGAGGGGATGTTTGGAAAATGTAGAACTCCAAGGCTGTGCGGAAAAGGCCCCATGGAGGGACATTGGAGGGTCCCAGTGGCAACTGCCGGCAGAGGCAGCCTAGAGTAGCAGAGCCCTGTGTCCCCCAGGAGCCCAAAATGGGGAATCCAGAGAGGGGGGAGTACTGCCATTGGCAGGAGCCTCAAGACCCTGGAGAGGGGAAGGAGGGACTCCTGGGATCCCCTGCGCTCCAAAGCAGAGAATTAGGAAAGTAGGGACCCTAGGATCCCAAAACCCCCCAGCATCCCTAAATGAGGAGATGGAAAAAGGGGAAACGTTTTGCTTCTTGGGACTTCCAGCAGCGGAGGGCGGGGACCAAGTAGACAGGGGACCTCCAATCCAAGTGTGACCCACACCAGCTGGGACAGGGGGCAACCCTGAAACACCAAAGGGGAGAGACCAGAGACAGGCAGCTCCTGGGAAGCATTTTCAGGGCTGAACCTTGATGTTTGGGAGGTTTTTATGGAGCAGAGATGGCCGGTTACTTCTAGAGATGGACTTGGGCAGAGGGACATTCAATCTCAATCTGTGCTAAACCCTTGTTTCTCCAGAACCAGGATTTTCCATTCCCAATCGTGGTGGCATGGAGGAGAAGGCTGTGAGGAAGATGGAGATGCCTGTCTTAGGTTGCAAGATGTAGCTGGGGGTTTGTCAATTCCCATCTTTTAGAAGTGGGGCAGGTATCATCTGTTAATTGAGCAGTTTTCTTTATCTCTTCTACAACCAATGCCCCCTCTGGGAAATATCTTCTCTTAATGGGCCATTGAGTGTCACTATATGACTGATAAAAATTCCATCATCCCATTGTGAGATGCTCTGCCTAGGGGGAGGAGCCAAGCATTCCTACCTGGATATAAGCTCGGCCTTGGAACTCTACAGCCAGCTTTTCCCACTGGATTCTCACAGAAGCAGCTTTCTTCTCCACAGAATTCCCAGAGGAAGACCAGACCCAACAACACCACAACTGACCTTCAGAGGAAAACTCCACCCTTCTACAGGATCCCAACTGAACCACATCTGTAACTGCAGGAGCTCTGCAGCCACCATATAATGGGAGTGCTACCATCACCCTGACGCACATGGTGTAAGGTTATACTCTGATTCAGTTAGTGGGGTTTTTTTGTACAGCTGCATTTGTATTTTTAAATTTTTTCTAGTCAATAACTGTTTTAACTAGTCCCATATTTTTGCCTGAGACCCCCTTAATTTTAAACATATAACAATTCCGAGGGAGGGGATTAATATTTTCCATTTCAAGGGAGGTTCCTGCCTTCCTTAGCAGACACCTGTCTTTTCAAACTGAGACTATGCCCCCGGACACCCAGGCGGGTGAGGAGGAAGTCAGTGCGCCGTTCCCCCCCTCTCCTGCTCCATCTCCCAGCCCAACACGGCCCCGAGCTGCACAACAACGCCGCTGGCAATGCCTTCCTGCCAGGGATGCACTGGGGGGATCTCCTTCCCCTTCCCTGTAGCACAGAGGCAAATCCCATCCTGACCTTGCCTTTCCACCCGCAGGCAAGAAGCTGAGGATGGAGACCAGGGAGGACAAATTCCCACAGCAGAACCTTGTGGAAGAGGCCACTTTGAGAGGCTCTACTGCACAAGACTTCAATGGAGAGGAAAAGCCCTGGAGATCCTACAGGAGGAGGGGCTCCAAACCCAGCCCAGGGTGCTCTGAGGAGGAAAGACCCACCCTGGGCCAGGAAGGTGGACAGAGCTTCAGCCAGGGCTCGGAGCTGGTGGTGCATGAGCAGCTTCACGATGGGGAGAAGCCGTATAAGTGCTTGGAGTGTGGGAAGAGCTTCAGGCAGAGCAGCACCCTGATCTGCCACCAGATGATCCATGCTGGGCAATGGCCCTACAAGTGCTTGGAGTGTGTGAAGGGCTTCAGGTGCAGCTCCACACTCGTCACCCACCAATGCATCCATGAGGAGAAGCCTTACGAGTGTTCTGAGTGTCAGAAAAGGTTTCACACCAGCTTCCATCTCTTTCTGCATGAGCGGATTCACACAGAGGGGAAGCCCTTCCGCTGCCCTGACTGCAGGAAGGGCTTCATCCGCAACTCCCAGCTCATCACCCACTGGGGCATCCACACTGGGGAGACGCCCTATGAGTGTCACAAGTGTAGAAAGAGCTTCACCCAGAGATCTCACTTGATCAAACAACAACAGAGGCACCAGTAAGGGAAGCCCTGTAAATGCCCCAACTTCAGGAAAAGCTTCTTGTACTGCTCCAGCTTCATCTCCCATTGGACAACCCCCATTGGGATGAACCCTGGTGATCCATGTTCCCTGTCATCAATGCTGGGAAGACACCTGTCCCTCTTCCTGTCCCTGCAAATGACATGATGTTGGTCCAAGAACATGAGGGTCTGGCCATGGTTGTGTCATTATATTCTCTCCTACATCAGGTCATTGCTAGGGGTAGGTAGGGACTGTCTCTCCCCCTCCCCTGCGTAGAAGGGTGTCCTTTCCAGGCAGGAGTGAATATGTGGCTGGGAAGAGACAGTGGTGTTGTAGTTTTCCCTGCAAATAGATTTTCTTATCCCTTCTGTTATCAGTGTTGTTGCTGTTCCTATTTGTTCCTTATCTGTTTGCTGTTCCCAGTAAATTGTTCTTATCCCACACTGGGATCTTTGTCTTTTGTGCTTTTCATGGGAGGTAGGAGGGCAGCGAATGGCAGTGCGCTTTTAGCCGGAGCAGGAAATTGGGAAATCCCATTCCTATACTCTGGCTCATGGAGACCGGAGCATCCCAGCTTGTCCCAGTCTGGGTTGCCATGGCAAGGGCCTTGGGAGCTGGTCCCTGGCTGAGGCTCTTGTGAGAGAGAGTAGAAATTCTCCAGACTCGAAATTCATTTTGATTTAGGTGCATGTTTGAAATGTACATCTTTGAAATGTACATCTTTGAGTTAAGTCTGTAGTTTGAAAACATAGCTATTTAGTCTGACTGCCTGTTCTCATAAGAAGCCTAGGCTCAGAAAAACAGCTTCAGTGAAGGACAGAGATAAGGGGGGGGAGACAGAAAGACTGCTGTGAGAGCAGGTCAACCTGACCCTGGAATTCTTTCTGATAAAGAAGAACTAGCGGCAAATGTGGAAATGGCGAAATTTGTGAAAATGAATATGTATGAACCTATTGTAAAATTGTATGCATATGTATTTGAGAGGGGGATAAAAAGGGACCTGAAATTCCCAGAAGTATGCATGTCTTTTAAGGAGAGTAATCTCCACATGCATCCAGTGCTGTAATAAACATACCGGCTTTACAACTTTCACAAAATTGTGGAGTTTGGTTTATCTCCACAAAACAGGCACTGGCGAGCCAGGTAGGAGGAATCATCTCTGTCCCCACAGGGGCAGAGAGGCATAGACGGACCTCCAAAGCTCACCCTGGGATTTTCCCAGAGGAGCTCTCCTTGTCTCGGTTTGCCTCCTGCGGAGACAGAAAAGGACCTGCTGGTGTGCGGAGGATACTGTATGTATTGAGGGGCCCTCAAGGGAAAAGAGAGATAGGATGGCTGATTAAGTCACTAAGAAATGTCTGAGTGCTCAGCCTCATTCCTGTGCCTGCAGGCAGACCGGTTGATTGAGCAACTGGGAGATGGGGGTTCACTATCCAATAGAGTGGCTGCTAGTGACCCCGGGGGTGGGCGCCAGAAGGAAGAGCCCCCCTTGGGGTTTGCCACCCCACCTCACCGGGTAAGTGAAAACACGATCAGAGTAGTGGTATTTCACTGATGGCCAGAACACTGGTAGGCAGGTCGCACTGCCGAGCACATGCCCGGCCTCCCACTTATTCTACACCTCTCATGTCTCTTCACAGCGCCAGACTAGAGTCAAGCTCAACAGGGTCTTCTTTCCCCACTGATTCCACCAAGCCCGTTCCCTTTGCTGTGGTTTCACTGGATAGTAGGTAGAGACAGTGGGAATCTCGTTCATCCATTCATGCATGTCACTAATTAGATGACAAGGCATGTGGCTATTTTTCAAACACATATAAATAATATATGTTCCTTTTCCGGGTTAAATAAAGATGGCTCGTCCACCTTGGACAAATCCGGTAAATTGGTTCAAATAAAGTAAATTGGTCTGAATCAGGTGCTAATTGATGTGTTATGAATTAAAGTCTTTGTCCCTACTCACTATGAGCCACCTTACTGTCTTGTGGCTTCCTTACGAACCTAGCTACTCTAGTTTATTAAAATATAAAAGTGATATAAAATAAAAAATTGCATACAAAAATCCTCATATAAAACATATAAAAACATATAAAAACAGCAATAAAAATCTACAAAACATTACAAAGTACAAAAAATGCAAAAATTCACTACCCTGAATCATTTAATCTTCTGGCCCTGCTGGTGAACATATGTACAATGTCCACAGACGATAGGAGCGCTTCTGTGGATAAAGTCTTTGCAACCATCGCTTGCCTCGATTTGGAGAGGCCAAGTGTACTCAAATGTTCAACGTTCCCCTCGTACCATTTCCCCCACGCTCCAAGGGGAAAGCCCATAAAAACAATGTCCTTTGCATTGGTGAGGCTTTGCACCTCAGTTTCCAAATGTTTTTACATGTTTACTTTCTCTGCAGTGGCTTCTTCCGGACATGTTTTGGAGGCTTCGTATCGTACTGTCACTTCCACGACAAATGCACGTCCGTCCTTAACAAATATCAGATCTGGTTTGTACAGCTTCTTGATGGTTTCCCTTGTGTGTGGTTCTTTGAACACTACCCAGTCCCTCTTCTTCGCCTCCTCAATAAGCCTTTCACAGATGTGATTGTGCTTCTTGATTCGAGAGTCCTGATTGACTGGGCAGTAGCCAATGATGTGGGTGCGGGTTTCGTTGTCCGCATCACGGTGCCTACAGGCCTTGATGTAATTTTCCTCTCTACCCTGGGAGAAAAATTCTCTCGTGGGGTAGAGGTTGGCCCTAAGTTGTAGTGCAGTGAGGAGTTTCCTGTGAGGTATGCGTCTATAGTATTGGAGCCAATCACTACTAATTTTATCACTTTTAAAGCTTTTAATTTCATGGCCTTGGGACACTAATTTGGTCCATTTCTGGAATTCTTTTCTCCACCAATCACAAGGCTTAGGAAATTTAGTTTTCAGGGTCAGTGCTTCCCACTCTGAGGTTGTGTCTGCACTGTTGGATGGTTCATTCACCAGTAGTGCTTCCCAAATTGAGGGTATCTTCGCGCTTTCCCCTCCAGCTTGAATCCACAATTTCTTATACAGTTGTTCCATTTGATCTTTCTCTAGGAACTCCTTCATTGTTTCATCTGAGGACTGCGCAATCCGGTGCAGTCTCTGGGTGTGTACACTGGGGATCAGTCCCGCCAACTTGGTGACGCCCAAACCGCCGTCCTTCGTGCTCAAGTATAAGATGGCATTGCACGTGCACGGAGGTAGTTGCAACCAGTTCTTGACCACTGTTCAGATCTTCTGGTCAAGGGCTTCAAGGGCCCCTGTTTCATTTCTGAATGGTCAGCCAGGTAGGTCAGTCGAGGGATGGTGTATATTTTGAGGATATCAAGTTTTTGCAAGGTTTAAATGGAGCTTGATCAATTCATTTGAGCCAGAATTCTAGTTTTGTGGAGAGGTTATTAATGTCCTTCAAACGTTCCGGTTTTGTAGATTTAGGAATCAAAGCAGTTCTGCACCCCCTCACCATGTCCGGGATCTCCCCAGATGTTACCCATAAGTTGAAGAGCTGAGCCGTCTGGGAATACCTGGGATCCATCTTTTTGATGTCCCCAAGAGTAATCCCATCTGGACCTGGAGCCAAGCCCTTTCTTGTTTCCTGCACATTTCTTTCAATTTCTTGGGCCGTGATTAAATCTCTGAAGGTGCTGTTGTCTGCCTTCCCATTAAATTCAAATTCCACGATGCCAGGAAAATTACCAGGTGTTTCCCATCTGGCTTTAACTACCGAGTAAATTTCACTGGGTGATATATCCCAGGACAAACACTCTACGTCATCCAAAACAATTTTTGCTAGTTTCCCCCTGTCAAGATGGAATAAACGCTGAAAGTGAAGGTAATTACCGTTTTTGATCACTCTGTGTTTCATCCAGTTCTGAAACAGCTTTCTTGGTTGCTTCTCCTGGGTCTCCTTCCCATTTTTTCCACGTGTAACATTTCTTATTTGGCTTATTGATTCTAGGCATTGAAAGCAGTCCTGCACTGCCTGATTAATTATTCTGAGCATCTCCTGGCCGTCCATCAATTGCTTGAATGCTCTGGGGAAGTGGTTAATGGCTCCATCTGAGAAATGTTCCATGATTGTCTTTTGGTAATGAGCCTGCAGCTGCCCCACCCTCTGCTGGTTTCTGGCGACTGTTATCCTTATCAGGGTGTTGTCTTAACTTATCCATTGTTTTGCCTCTGGCAGCTGGCCTCGCTGGCAGATGGTTCTCCCCAGGTCCATTGTCCACGGTTCTTGCCTGGGATTGCTGACTCAACCCAGGTTCCATTCCCATGCCCTCAGCTGCTCTCCTGGTGCGATGACTCATCACAGGTCCTCTGTCAGCTCCATCTGTTGGTTTCCTAGGCAGCAATCTTCTTTTGTCACTAATTTGCTTAGCTGTTTTGGTTGTTATGTGTTCAGCGATAAGTTTATTAATGTTTTTGTTTCCCTCGAACTGTGCCTCCAGTCTTATCAGCAGTTCTTCCTCCTCTTGTGTCCAGCATCTTTTGTGGGCTCCTCGATTTGATGTTTCTTTCAGCTGGGAAGCAATGATCCTTTCTTGGTTTCTTATCAACGGGTGTGCCAATCTTTTGTGTTGCCCCAGGCCAATTTTGGTTGTGAAGTCTCTGCCGCATACCTCACAGATCCACTCTCCAGCTGGAACCCTTTCAGTTTCTGGACCCCTGCATTTTGCAAAATGACAAATAACACTATGATAGTTAATATTTTCCTTTCCACACTTGGCACACCGAAAGCAAACCCTCCTTTTCCTGTGTGACTCCTTTAGATGTTCAATCAGGCTTGACACAGAGTTTACCCGGGTACCACAGCAGGGACAAGGTGGGTTTTTGTCAGGAACAGTCACCTTCACGATGTTATCCAGTGACTGCCCTCCATGTTCCCCAGGCACTGGAGGCAATGCCTCTGGTGTGCTTTCACTCACCTTTTTGCTGCTTCCCTCACCAAGCACAAATGGTTCACTGTCTCGTAGGAGGCTAGGATCTAAGTCTGAGTGCCCACCAATACCCTGGACAGGCCTACTGGCAGCCCCCAAACCGCCCTCCCTCCAAAGGACAAAATCCGGATTTTGAGCCATCGAATTAAGACCACATTTATTTAGGTGAGAATGGAGTGGGTGGTCACTCCACTTGGGAGCTCTTTGCCCCTGTCTGCAACCGGGGGGCCAGGTTTCAGGCAATAAGCCACACAGCCTTTACCGAGGAATTTGTTTCACCGAATTTGGTAGGAGTTCATTGGTGTCTTGGCTTGGAAAGACAGGAGTCTGCTAAGGAAGGCAGAAGGATCCCCTGAAATGGAGTATGTAAACCCTCCCCACCCCTCTGAATAGCTATAAATTTCAAATTAAGGGGCTCTCAGGCAAAATTATGGGAGTAAGAAATAACAGTTCTTTAAGGGGGAAAAGAAAAAAAAATTAAAGGATGAAATAAAACAATGCAGTACACCAGAACAACACTGACAGAGTCAGAACCCAACCTGACACCCTGTGGGTCAGGGTGTGGGTGACAGTCCACTTGGAAATGTGGCTGCAGACATCCTGAAGTATCAGGTGTGGTTCTGTTGGAGCGAGGGGGATCTGTAGAGAAGGATGTATTCTTCTTCTGAAGATCCAGTAGGAGTAGAGACAGCGGCTGTTCCTCTGGGGAATCCTGTGGAGAAAGCCGTGCTAGTGTTCCAGAATCTCGCATTATATCTGGGTAGCAATGCTTGGCTCCTCCCTCTGGGCGGAGCATCTCACAATGGGATGGTATAGTTGTTATCAGTCATGCACTGACATTCAATAGTTTGTTATCAGCAGATGTCCCCTCCAGAGGGAGGTGTGAATGTGGTCACTCAAAGAGAGAGATAAGGCAAACTGCCCACTTGACAAAGGTAATCTGCCATACAGATGGTAATGGAAAACATCTTGCACGCAATCTTCAACATTATCCACCCCTTTTTCTATTTCCATCTGCACCCCAAAAAAAAAAAAAAAAAAAAAAGACAAAAAAAAACCCAAAAACCTTACACACTGTTCTCACTTAAGACTAGGTCTCCTTGTTGTACACAACGGCTTTCTCCATCTTTCTGCACTACCCACCAAGTGTAAACAGTCATTGAGCAAAAACAATTCCACGGATGGGTTTGTCTTTGCCTGAGGTGGGATCAATCCAAACAGTCCTTCCTAAAATACCTTTCACATTTACAACAGGGACTTTATATCCACCCACTGTGTGCAGGGGTTCAGACTGGGCAGGACCAGCTCGATTTATGGACCCTCTGCTGTTGACCATCTAGGTGGCTTTTGCTAGGTTTGTTAGCGTTCAGAAAAACATAATCACGGAACGATTATATGCAGTGCTTTTTATTAAGAGCTCTGGGTGCCAGGGGTATATTCAACCCAAATCTGACTCCGACCATACATCTGAAATGATCATGTTTTATACTCTATCGTTACATAACTTTCATGTTAATTATTAAACTTATATTGTTCTATTGTATACATAAATTTAGCCCCTCTCTGAATTTCCAACATAGTTTCTCACTATTCTTCTATGGTTATATAATAATTATATTTAATTACTAAACAATCCTCACATCTAACAATTATATAATTTATCATACTGC
Source organism: Melospiza melodia melodia (assembly GCF_035770615.1). NCBI lineage: Eukaryota > Metazoa > Chordata > Aves > Passeriformes > Passerellidae > Melospiza > Melospiza melodia. Next base: position 1,374,970 of record NC_086210.1, read on the forward strand.
TTACGCAGGTGCAGTTAATCTGGGAAAGCACAAAGCCTAACATTTTAGATTCTATCTTTAACTTTTTCCAGGGTTCCACTATCAGGTTCATTTCCCAGTTTCTAAAAGTCCCACCCCCCCGCCGAGTGCCTTCAGGGTTGTTTTAAGTAGTCCATTGCACCATTCAACTTTCCCGGCAGCTGGTGCATGGTAGGGGATATGATATATCCATTCAATACCATGTTCCCTGGCCCAGGTGTTGATAAGGCCATTCTTGAAATGGGTCTCATTTTCTGACTCAGTTCTCTCAGGGGTGACATGTCTCCACAGGATTTGCTATTCCAGGCCCAGGATGGTGTACCGGGCAGTGGCGTGAGGCCCAGGGTAGGTCTCCAACCATACTGTGGTGGCTTCCACCATGGTCAGCACGTAGCGCTTGTCCTGGCGTGTCTGGGGCAGTGTGATGGAGTCATCCTGCCAGGCCTCCCCATACTTGTACTTGGACCACCGCCCACCTTACCAGAGCACCTTCACTCACTTGGCCTGCTTGATGGCAGCACATGTCTCAGTCATGGATAACATGTGATATACTGTCCATGGTTAGATCCACCCCTCGTGCCCACTTATAGGTGGCATCTCTACCCTGATGACCTGAGGCATCATGGGCCCATTGAGCTAGGAACAACTGCCCCTTATGTTTCCAATATAAGTCTATCTTTGACACCTCTATCTTTGCTGCCTGATCTACCTGCTCGTTGTTTCGGTGTTCCTCATTAGCCCGACTCTTGGGGACATGAGCATCCACATGGTGGACTTTCACAGGTAGCATCTCTAACCGAGCGGCAATGTCTTCCCACTCATCAGCAGCCCAGATCGGTTTCCCCCTACGCTGTCAGTTGGCCTTTTTCCACCTTTCCAGCCAGCCCCAAAGAGCATTGGCTACTATCCATGAATCAGTATAAAGATAGAGCTTTGGCCATTTCTCTCTCTCAGCAATGTCCAGGGCCAGCTGAAAAGCTTTGAGTTCTGCAGGTTGACTTGATCCACCTTCTCCTTCGGTAGATTGTGCAACCTGTCGGGTGGCGCTCCATATGGCTACTTTCCACTTCTGGTTCATCCCTATGATGAGACAGGAATCATCAGTGAAAAGAGCATAGTGTGTTTCCTCTGGGGGCAGTTGGTTATATGGAGGAGCTTCTTCAGCACGTGTCACTGATTCTTGATCCTCTTCATCAGTCAGACCAAAGTTCTCATCTTCGGGCCAGTTTGTAATTATCTCCAGAATCCCAGGGCGATTCAGGTTTCCAGCACGGGTGTGCCGTGTGATAAGAGCAATCCATTTACTCCAGGTAGCGTCAGTGGCGTGGTGGGTGGAAGGAACCTTGCCTTTGAACATCCACCCCAGCACTGGTAGTCGAGGTGCCAGGAGTTGTTGTGCTTCCATGCCGATCACCTTTGAGGCAGCCTGGACTCCTTCACAGGCAGCCAACATTTCCTTCTCTGTGGGAGTGTAGTTGGCTTCGCACCCTCTGCAGCTTCGACTCCAGAATCCCAGTGGTTGGCCTTGAGTCTCCTCAGGCACCTTCTGCCAAAGGCTCCAGGACAAGGCATGGTTCCCAATTGCAGAGTAGAGCACATTCTTCCCCTCTGGTCCTGTCCTGACTGGGCCAAGGGCAACCACATGAGCGATCTCCTGCTTCATCTGGGCAAAGGCTTGTTGCTGTTCAGGACCCCAGTGCAACTCCTTCTTCTTGCAGGTAAAGAGGGCTCACAACCTGGACTGTATTCGGGAATGTGCATTCTCCAAAACCTATGGCACCCAGGAAAGCTTGTGTTTCCTTCTTGCTAGTTGGCGGAGACATTGTGGTGATTTTGTTGATGACCTCAGTGGGAATCTGATGCCGTCTGTCTTGCCACTTCACTCCCAGGAACTGGATCTCTCAGGCAGGTCCCTTGACTTTGCTCTTCTTGATAGCAAAGCTGGCTTCTAGCAGAATCCTGATGATCCTTTCTCAAATACTTCCATTGCCGTGTTCCCCCACACAATGATGTCATCCATGTACTGCAGGTGTTCTGGAACCTCACCCTTTTCCAGTGCAGCCTGGATCAGTCCATGGCAGATGGTGGGGCTGTGCTTCCACCCCTGGGGCAGTCAGTTCCAGGTGTACTGCACTCCCCTCCAGGTGAAAGCAAACTGAGGCCTGCATTCTGCTGCCAGAGGAATGGAGAAAAATGTGTTAACAATGTCAATGGTGGCATACCACTTTGCTGCCTTGGACTCCAGCTCGTACTGGAGTTCCAGCATGTCCGGCACAGCAGCGCTCAGTGGTGGAGTCACTTCATTCAAGCCACAATAGTCCACAGTCAATCTCCATTCTCTGCCAGACTTGCGCACAGGCCAAGTGGGGCTGTTGAAGGGTGAGTGGGTCTTGCTGACCACCCCTTAGCTCTCCAGCTCACGGATCATCTTGTGGATGGGGATCATGGCATCTTGATTCATCCAATACTGCCGGTGGTGCACTGTCAAGGTGGCAATTGGTGCTCTTTGCTCTTCCACCTTCAGGAGTCCTACTGCAGATGGGCTTTCTGATAGTCCAGGCAAAGTGTTCAACTACTTGATGTTTTCTGCCTCCACAGCAGCTATGCCAAAAGCCCATCTGAGTCCCTTTGAGTCTTTGTAATAACCATTCAAGAGGAAATCTATGCCCAGAATACACGGGGCCTCTGGGCCAGTCACCATGGGATGTTTTTTCCACTCTTTCCCAGTCAGGCTCATCTCGGCTTCTAACAGGGTCAATTGCTGTGATCCCGCCGTCAGCCCGGCTATGGAAATAGGTTCTGCCCGCACATGTCCTGATGGTATTAGGGTACACTGCACAGCAGTATCAACTAAAGCATCATTCTTTTGTGGTTCTGATGTGTCAGGCCATCAGATCAACACCGTCCAGAAAATCCAGTTTTCCCGTGCCTCTCCATGGCTTGAGGCAGGGCCCCTCTAACCCTGGGTATACATGGTAGAGGTACCTTCCAGGGGATCTGACAGATCATACTCAGCAGCTCGGTCATGGGAGGTTGAGGCTACCTTCACTTCACTGGAGTTCCCTTGATTTGTGTTTCCCTCCTTGAGCTGACGCACCCGTGCTGCCAGGACAGAAGTGGGTTTTCCATCCCACCTTCCCATGTCTTCCCCATGGTCACGCAGAAAAACCCTCAGGTCAGCCCGTGGGGTGTACCCCCCATCTCTCTAGCTGGGGAACATTGGGCTCTGACTCTGGCGCCTGTGAATTGTACTGGTGCCATGTGGGAACTGTTCCTCCTCACCTCTTCCCTCACCACCTCCCTCATCTCCTCTTTGAGGTCCTTAATCACAGCAGAGACATGAGCCTGCATAGGTCCATTGATCATACTTCCATAATTCCTAAGATTGTTGGCCACAGAACCCACTGTGTCTCAGTTGGTGTCGGCATTAATTGTTGCAATAAAGGTGGTGTATTGAGATGGCCCCAGATTTGCCAGGCTCCACAACATTCTCCCTGTGCACCTGATTTTGTCAGGGTCATTATCATGCTGTCTATCCCTCCCAAAGAGCACCTCCAATACTGCCACTTCTCTCAGCTGTTGGATCCCTTCCTCAAGAGTCTTCCAGCACATTCTATGGTGCTGCTCCTGCATTCTTTCTCTGTGAACAAACCTCTCTCTGACACTTCGTAAAAGCCACTCCCAGAGGGAAAGGGACCCTGGCTCCCTTACAAAAATCTGATTGATACCTGAGTCCTGGCAAGGGTCCCAAATTCCTTGCCTCACCACTATCCAGCTGCAGGCCTGTACCCATAAGGTTCCAGACCCGAAGTTGCCAGGTTGTAGAAGTCTCACCTCTCTGTCGTACAATGTCTTTGTGCAGATTACGGAGACTTTCATACGTCAGGGACTCGGGGATGATTGCAATTTCTGGCTCCCCTGTGGGTTGTGAGGGCCCTCCCCTATCTGGGTGCTCTGCTTTCATCTTAGATCTCCTTGTTTCTACAGGGGCAACTGCTGCTGGCTGTGTCTGCCTTTGCAATTCAGCTGGAAACCTGGACAGTTGTAACATCTGTGGGTTCCGCTGCTGCACTATTAGACTTTCCCTCTTCAAGGCAGGGAGAGGTTTCCTCACCAGCTGGGGAAGTGTATTCCTTCAGCATCTGGCCCATCTCATGTTTCTCCTTCACCAGACCCCCCCCACCCAATCTGGGTAGTTCACATCTGGGGTGGGCTGTGGGGCAGGGTCAGGCTCTGGGGCAGCAGTATCCCTAGACTCTGGTGGTATGTTAGGTTCTGGGGGAGGTATCAGGGTGGTTATCCAAGTAAGTCACCCCTTCTCTCTAAATGCTAAATAGAGCAGGCTTATCAGCAACACTAGCCACTGTATGATATAATTAATATTCAGAGTGGAACTGAACCCTTCAAAAACTGGTGGGGAGGACCCAAAGAAATGGCTAAAGGGTTGGGAGAAGATTTTGCCCAGTATCATTTCCTTACAGCAGGTGCCATTAATAAAGTAACCCCAAAACCATACAGTTAGTGTGTGATAGCTGTGAATCCATGTGCCTGTTGTCCAGAAGAAGTTAAAAATCCATTAATTCCTCACCTTATTCACCCATAAAACAATCCAGATAACAGACACAGAAGCCTTGGTTATAGGACCCATGTTTAGATGAGGGCCTACAAATGGGAGAAATACAGCCATGATCACATGCCACCAAAACCAGGGCAAGCTGGACCACATGGTGTCACTTAATGAGGTTTCTATAGCCACACACAAAAATTAGATTACTCAAGAGCTGTTATTCCCTTTTTTGTTTCTGTGCCCTCGAACCTCACGTTGGGCGCCAAAATGTATCTGGGTTTGGAAAGACAGGAGTCTGCTAAGGAAGGCAGGAGCCTCCCCTGAAATGGAGAATGTAAACCCTCCCCACCACTCTGAATTACTATAAATTTTATATTAAGGGGGCTCTCAGGCAAAAATATGGGAGCAGGCACATGGATTTGCTCACACAAATTAATGCTCACACATCAATTTGCTCACCAAATTGATGATGTGGGGATCTGCTTCCCTTTCCTGTAGGGCATGTAGATAGTGCTGCTGGCTTATGGTGTCAAAAGCCTTGGTGATGTCCACAAATACAATACCCAAGGGTTTGTGTTATCCTTCTGTCAACTGAATTATGATTTGCAGGAGTTTCAGGTTTTCAGAGCATCCCACTGTTCTTATGAAGCCTCTTGGCCTTGGGTTGAGGGGACAAGCCTTGGTCAGTGTGGCTGTTAAAATGCTGGAGAACAGTCTTAGCAAGATTGGATCTGGATGGGTCTCCAGTTGTTAATGTCCTTTAGGTGCTCTGGTTTGGTAACTTAGGAATCAAAACAGTCCTGCAACCCCTCACCATGTCTGGGATTTTTCCTGATGTTAACCATAAGCTGAAGATCTCCGTGGTCCAGGAGTTCTCTGGGTCCATCTTCTTGATGCCCCTTAGAGTTATCCCAAACTGGGAGCTGAGTTTTTGCTCATCTCCTGCCCATTTTTCTCAAATTCTTTTGCTGTAATTAATTCTCTGAAAGCACCATTGTCAGCTTTCCCATTAGTTTGGAAGTTCCCAAGGCTATCAAGTGTTCTCATATGGCTTTTAAAACTGAGAAATGTTCCATGGGTATGATTTCACAGGACAAACACTGTGTCATTCAGGATAATTTTAGCAAGTTTTCCCCTATCTAGATGGAGCAGGTCCTGGACGAAAAGAAAATTACCTTTCTTAACTGCTCTTCTTTTCATCCATTTTTGAAAAGGTCCTGTTGTTCCTTTTTCCTGGGTCCCCATTTTTTCCTTCTCTCTGGTTGCTATCCTTATCTGGCTGATTGATTCAAAGCATCAGAAGCATTCCTGTGCTGATTGACTGACTGTTGATTGCATCTCCTGGCCATCTAGGAAGTGCTTGAATGCCTGTGGGAAGGTGTTAATTGTCCCAGCTGATACCATTCACTGGGGGTTCTGAGATAATGAGTCTGCAGCTGCCTCTCCCTCTGTCACTTGCTGTTTCCCAGCTGTTGTTATCCTTATCGGGGTGGGGACTCATCTTGGGATCTGTTTTCCTTCCAGCAGCTGCTCTCCCAAGCATCTGACTCCTCCCAAGATCTTTGTCCAAGTCCGTTCTCAGGCCCTCATGTGGTCTCCTGGTTTGATGACTCATCCCTGTTTCTTTATCTACATCCTCAGCTGGTTTCTTGGGCAGCAATCTCCTTTTGTCCTTGCTTTGTTTAGCTGTTTTGCTTGTGATGTGTGTCCTGCAATGAGTTTATTGATGTTCTTGTTCCCCTCAAACTGAGCCTCCAATCTTATCAGTAGTTCTTCCTCCTCTTTAGTCAAGCATCTTTTGTGGGCTCCTTGGTTGGAAGTCTCTTTTGGGTGGGAAAGCAACCCTTTTCTGATTTCTAATCAATAAATGTGCCAATCTTTTGTGTTGTCCCAGAACAATTTTCATCTTGAAGTCCATGCTGCATTCCTCACATATCCACTCCCTGCCTGGAGCCATTTCTGCTGTTCCCCTGCATTTAGGAAAGTGACAAACAATACTATGATAATTACTCTACTCTTTTTCACATTGAGCACACTGAAAGCAAATCCTCCTTTTCCCATGGGTTACCCTCAGATGTTCAATCAAGCCCAACACACAGTTCACCTGCTGGGTACCACAGCAAGGACAAGGTGGATTTTTTATCAGGAACAGTCACAGTAAGGATGTCTTCCAGTGTCTGTTCCCTGCAGTTCTCTGTCTGAGCTGGGGATGTCGCCGGCTTGGTGTTGTTCTCTTGCTCAGCAGATGATGTTTCTGGTTTGCCCTCCATCTCACAATTGCTGTTTCTCTTCCCGTTGTCAAGCACAAACGATTCACAGTTCCTCAGAAGGCAGGTCTTCAGTCCCACACTTGGCCGTGGTGCAAGCTGTTCATAGACCTCAGGCAGCCTGCTCAAACCCTCCCAGCTTGTGGGAAAATGAACACATTCAAAGTTATTCACTAAAAACTCTGATCTATAAAACCTCAAACTCACCAGCATAGCCAATCCGTGGTCTGCCAAAATGGAGGGTTCTGATGGTAAACTTTTCGGCATTAGGTCTACCCAGTTTTTAGACAAGAGGTCTACCTGCTTTTTAGAAAATAAAGACTTCAAATTTCCCTTACAAAATTGAGACAAATTGTCCACTTTAAAACCCTGGGACACCAAGGCTACCTAGTCACATTTAGAGGTTTGGTTTTAAAGTGGCTCCCCATTTTATGGATCTGGATAGTAAATTTGCCACAATTTTAGGAGAGGTAGAATAAGAAAGATAGTGGATCCCCAAGGACGTAGCAATCTTTTCCCCACTTTCAAACACTGATGTTGCAGTGTGATGTTGGAATTAATACTCTGGAGCCAGGTTTTGGGCAAAAAGCCACACAGCTCTTACTGTAAATTTGTTTCAGGAGGATGAAATTTCAACAGGAGGATGTTGAACTGGCCATCCCCACTGCCTCTGTGCTGGGACAGAGATTGACTGGGTTACATTACACAGGGTATCCAGCAGGACCACGAGGAAGTGCAATCTCTGCAGCAGTGCCCGGTTTTTAACTATACTCTCAAAAACTGCCTTAGGAGAGTCATAGTCGCTCCTGCCACTTGCCTGCATTTCATTGAATTTCTTTACTTTGACATTCAGAGCACTGGGCAGCAATCACATTGCATCAACACCCACCTCAGGCCTTTGTGATGCTTTGTTTCAATTAAACAGTCGGATTCCCCTGGTTTGCACCAGTTCTAAGCTGGCTGCTGGGTGCTGGCCCAGGTGGGGCACCGGCCCAGGGAACCCCCCTGGTGACCTCCCCCGTGTGAACTGCTCAGCAGACGCCTTTTCACAGCAGTTGACAGCAGGACATGGAGCAACAGATACGGCTTGATGGTAGCCAGGTGTTCCACAGCAGCTGGGAGTCTCACAGCAGCCAGGTACCGCTTGGCAACAGGCACGGGCAGCTCCATAGCAGCCAGGAATGGCTCCGCAGCCAGGTACCCCCTTACAGTGGCAGGGTGCTCTCCCGACGGGGCCCGGCACTGTCTCGCCGTGGCTGGGCACAGCTGTAGGGGCGCTTCCAGTCACAGCAAAGCACAGAGAGGTGGTTCCACCGCAGGCAGAGATGGCTACAGGGGCAGCCGCATGGCACAGAGGAGCTGGAATCTCACAGGGGCCGGGCACTGCTTCTGAGATCTCAGCTGGTATGGCAGGCCTGGTGGAGGGGCAGCAAACCCCGCTCCATGGCCAGGCACTGTCCTGCAGGAGCAAGGCATCTCACAGTGGTGGCAGCTGGGTGCCTTGCAGCGGCTGCAGGGGCAAAGCGCCTCGCTGCTGCTACCAAGTGCTGCTTCTGGGGTTCCAGCTGTGGCAGCAGGGCACAGCAGAGTGGCAGAGTGCCTGTTCAATGTGACTCTGCAGCATGACATCTCTCCACCCTCTGGATTGGCAGCAGCGCGCTCCATTGACCACCCGCGCTGCTCTTGGGCGGTTGCGGCAGTTTCTGCCAGCAGGGCAGAACAAGGGGCAGCAGAGGGCACAGCTGCACAGCAGCCAGTGCTTTCAGGAGTCTTTGCAGCCACGGCAGGGCACAGAGGGGCTGCAGGGTGCTCATTTAAGACAGCCAGGCTGCTCGGGGCGCCTCCAGCACTGACCCCAGAGACGGCACACTCAGCTGAGAGTGCCCTCCTGCCTGGGGCAGTGGCACGGCCCCGGGTGACCAGGGGACATCCTGCTGGGCAAACACCTCTGCCAAGGATGGCAGCACAGTCTTCGGGGGCAGCAGGGCACACCCCGGGTGGGTCACCCTCACCTGGGGAGGCTCCACAGCTCTGCCTGGTGGCCTCCTGGTGGGCTGTGCCTTCTGCACTCATCCTCTTCCCTCGCTCACCCAGCACAGCGTTTGCTCTCCCTGCTGCCTGCCCCAGAACCCTGCTTTCACTGTTAGCCTTGGTGGAGACCCAGTGAATGCCCCAACTTTCACCTCTTTGTCTTGTGACACTGCAGCTGTGGAAGCCCCACATCCCTCTCTCTCTGACACCACACCAGTGGCTGCCCCAACCTTCCCCTGTCTGTGACATCACAGTGTTGGCAGCCCCAAAGTTCTCCTCTCTATGACATTGCAGAGGTGGCCAGCCAAAGTTCTGCTCTCTATGACAGCAACACAGTGGCAGTTCCAACATTCCCCTCTCTGTGACTCCTCAACATTTGTAGACCCAGTGTTTCCCTGTCAGTGACACCCCAATGGTGGAAACCGCAGTGTTCCCCTCTCGGTGACATGACAGCAGTGGCAATACCAATGTCCCCCTGTCTATGACACCAAAGCAATTGCAACCCCAGCGTTTTCCTCTCAGTGACACGACAGAGGTGGCAGCACCAAATACTCTCCTGTCTGTGACAACACAGCTGTGACTCCCCCACATTCCCCTCTCTGTGATACCACTGCATTGGCATTCCCAACATTGACTTCTCTGTGGCACCACAGCGGTGGCAGCCCCAAGATTACCCTGTCTTTGAGCCCACAAGGATGGCAGCAACAACATTCCCCTCTCTGTGACACTACAGCAGTGGAAGCCCCAGTGTTCTCCTCTCTATGACAACACTGCACTGGCAGACCCAGTGTTCCTTTTTATGGCACCACAGCAGCAGCTACCCCAACATTACCCTCCCTGTGACACCACAGCTGTGGCAGTCCCGTTGTCCCAGTCTCTGTGACACCACAGCAGTTGCTGCCCGAACGTTCCCCTCTCTATGACACTGCAGCTGTGGCAGCAGCACCAACACAGAAGCAGCAGCTGTGGAACAGCAGGAGTGCAGGGGAGGAGCAGAGAAGGAGCAGTGGAACAGTGGGAGATGAGCAGTGTTGGAGCAGCAGTGGAGCAGTGGTGCAGGAGCTGAGGAACCGTGCTGAAACAGCACAGCACAGCTTTTGAGCAGCAGTGGAGTGAGCATGGAAAAAGCAGAACAGTGGTGGCACAGGAGCTACAGCCATGGAACAGTGGTGGCACAGGTGCTACAGCCATGGAGCAGTGGTGGCACAGCCCCACAGCTGTGGAGCGGTGCCTGAGATGCCGAAGCTGTGGGACACAGAGCGGCTCCCAGCGCTGTGTCCTGCAGGAGCCGGCCTCGCACACACCAGAGCAATGCCCCTCAGGCTGAGCCAGAGCTGGGGGCAGAGGCAGGAATTGATGCCGGGCTGTGGAAGGCGTGGATCGAGTGCATTTAATGGTGACCTGGGGATTTGATTCTGCTCATTGCGGCTGCTTTTGTGCTGTTGGGACCATTCCAGTTCATGTGAAGTCAGGAACTCAGGAGAAACTTGGGACAAAAGGAATCAAAATGCCTTCTGTCCTGCTGTCTTGGTTTGGAAAGACAGGAGTCTACTAAGGAAGGCAGAAGCCTCCCATGAAATGGAGAATGCAAACCTCCCTGCCTCCAAATTGCTACAAATTTTAAATTAAGGGGCTCTCAGGCAAAAAATATGGGAGCAGGAAATAACAGTTATTTCATAGGGAAGAAAATAAAAAGATAAAATAAACAATGCAGTAAACTAAAACAACTATGGCAGAGTCAGAACACAACCTGACACCCTGTTGGTAGCAATCCAACTGGAAATGTGGCTGCAGTCCTCCTGGAGTGTCAGGTGTGGTTCTGTTAGATCAGGGGGTCCTGTAGAAAAGGGTGTAGTCTTTCTCTGAAGATCCTGTGGAAGAAGAGGCAGCTGCTGTTCCTCTGGGAAATCCAGGGGAGAAACTGTGCTGCTATTCCAGAATCTCCAGATTCTATCTGGCTAGAATGCTTAGCTGTTCCCTCTGGGCGGAGCATCTCCCAATGGGATGCTGTAGTTCTTACCAGCCATGCAGTGACTTTCAATAGCCTGTTATCAGCAGATGTCCCCCCAGGAGGGAGGAGTGGTTGTGGAAGAGATAAGGAAAACTGCCATACAGATGGCAAATAGAATCCATCTTGCCTTGCAATCTGGGACATCTGCAGAGAAAGACATCTTGGTAGAAGTTGAATGATTTCTGATTTGAGAAATGAAGTGGGTCAGTTGTTGGCCTGTGGTTTGTTCTCATCCAGAAAGAATTGCCAAAATACTGCAATTTGGTATTAAAAACCAGGAATGTGCCTCCTCATCTGGATATTGGCCATGGACTGCAGAGCTATTTGTGGTCAATATGGTAAGAAACCAACTGGAAATCTTTTCCTGATTTCACTCTTTCTTCCAGTCTCTGGGATTAGGCCTCCAACACTCCCTGCAGGTCTTCTTTCCATAATCTGCTCCTCTGGAGTTGGGATGTGAGAAATCAGCAGTGGGAAGAGGGAGGACAACGGACCATTACAACTGCAAACTCTGGTTTTTATAGTTTCTGGATTTCCAGTGCTTAGAAACTGTCATGTTTTCAACTGTCTGAACAAATCCCACATTTGTCACTTTTTCCCTGGCAGAAAACCTTCCTTTGGCCCTATTTAGGAACTGACCCTGGGAAACACCTCATTTCAGATGCTTTTTTGTTGGTTTTGCTAAAAGATGACAAGAAAATTAGCACACGGGGCAGGGATGAGAGAAAGGGAAGAAAAAATTCCTTTCTTTACTCTTCCTTGTGGGAACTCTCCTCTAGAGGTTGTGCTCCAGTCAGAGACTTCCCGGGCCAAGGGCTGAGGGAAGCATTTCAGCTGAGGCAATTGACGCATCTCATCCCTGGTCTGTTACCCTGGGGCTGAGAGGGGACACGGGTGCCCCCCTTGCACCGCCTGGAATGGGGAATTCCTCCTGCCTCTGCCAGGTGCTCCTGATCCTGGCATTAGCCCTGGCCTGGCTGCTCCTGCTCTGAGCTCCCTGCCATGGGCATTGCTGGTGCTGGAGGGCAGGAGGGAGGGATTCAGTGCAAACCTGGGAGATGCCAGTGGGCTCAGAGATGTGTGGAGGTGACAGTGACACAGTGACACAGGGAGGTGCCGAGGGACACAGGGACAAGACAAAACCCCAGGGAAAACCTATTGGAAATTTGGGGGACTTTGAGTGTAAAATACACATGAACACAGACACACAGACACAGAATACTGCAAAGCATTTCCCAGCTGTCTTAGGTTGGACGTGGGGTTTGTATTCTATTCCTACCTGATGGGGCAGTTACCCTCTGTGAATTGGGCAGTTTTCTTTATCTCTTCCACAACCCATCCTCCCTCTCAGGAGATATCTTCTGTTAATGGGCCATTGAGTGCCACTGCAGGACAGATAAAATTCCATCATCCCATTGTGAGAAGCTCAGCCCAGAGGGAGGAGCCAAGCATTCCTACCTGGATACAATCAGAGGGCTGGAAGACCAGAGTCAGCCTTTTCCACTGGATTCCCGGAGGAAGACCAGGCCCAACACCACCACCACTGGATCTTCAGAGGAACACTCCACCCTCCTACAGGATCCCTGCATCAACAGAGCCACACCTGTCACTGCAGGAGGACTGCAGCCACCGTTTATTGGGACTGCCACCGCCACTGTAACCCACAGGAAATCAGGTTGTATTCTGAATCTGTCAGTGTTTTTTCTTTGTACTATTACATTTATATTTTAATTTTCTTCTAAATAACTGTTTTTCCCATTCCCATATCTGTTGCCTTAGAGCCCCATAATTTCAAAATTATAACCGTTCGGAGGGAGGTTGTTTACATTTTCCATTTCAAGGGAGGCTCCTGCCTTCCTTAGCAGACACCTGCTGAGACAATGCCCCAGGACACCCAGGCGGGTGAGGAGGAAGTCAGTGCCCCTTTCCCCCTCTCTCCTGCTCCATCTCCCAGCCCAGCACGGCCCCCGGCTGGAGGACAAACACACTGCCAATGCGGTCCTGCCGGGGAAGCACTGGGGAGATCTCCTTCCCCTTCCCTCTGGTACAGAGGCACATCTCATCCTCTCTTTGTCCTTCCTCCACCAGAGCAGGAGCTGAGGATGGAGACCAGGAAGGAAAAATCCCCACAGCATAACCTCATGGAAGAGGCTGTTTTGAGCAGCTCCATGGCACAAGAATCCAACAGAGAGGAAAAGCCCTGGAGATCCCACAGGAGGAGGGGCTCCAAACCCAGCCCAGGGTGCTCTGAGGAGGGAGACCCACACTGGGCTAGGAAGGTGGACAGAGCTTCAGCCAGGGCTCGGAGCTGGTGGTGCATGAGCAGCTTCACGATGGGGAGAAGCCCTACAAGTGCTTGGAGTGTGGGAAGAGCTTCAGGCAGAGCAGCACCCTGATCTGCCACCAGATGATCCACACCGGGCAATGGCCCTACGAGTGTGGGGAATGTGGGAAGGGCTTCAGCTGCAGCTCAGAACTCATCAGGCACCAACGCATCCACACTGGGGAGACGCCCTACAAGTGTCTCCAGTGTGGGAAGAGATTTTGGATCAGCTCCCATCTCATCCTGCATGAGCAGATTCACACTGAGGAGAGGCCCTTCCGCTGCCCTGACTGTGGGAAGGGATTCCAACGCAACTCCCACCTCATCATCCACCAGCGCATCCACACCGGGGAGAGGCCCTACGAGTGTCCCCAGTGTGGGAAGAGCTTCTCACACAGCTCTACCTTGACCCGACACCAACGCAGGAACTGGTAAGGGAAGCCCTGCGTGTGCTCCAACTGCAGGAGGAGCTTTGTGCACTGGTGCAGCTTCATCCCCATGGGAGGACCCACATTGGTCAGAACACTGGTGACCCACATTCCCAGTGATCCATGTTGGGAGGACACCTGGCTGGTTATCCTTTTGGCCCTAATTTTCTTCTGATTTGCCTTTATCACTTAAAAACACCTGAAATAGGACTAAAATGAAAGTAATTGATCAAGGATGTCTAAAGTCCCGCCATTTAACAGGTATTTGAGGTGGAATTTATGGTTTGTGAACATTTGTTGTGTAGGATTTGTGGGTTCTTGGGGGATTTCAGCAAGTGTTCTCCATATCTTTGCACTCCAGAATTCCAGATAGATTGGTCTGTCACCTCAAAATGATTCAATCCCATTGAAAACACCTCCATTTTACCCCAAAATTGACCAATCCATGTCAAAATGCCTTATTCCCACCTAAGAAAAACTCAGTCCCATGACAAATCTACTTGATTCCACAATGTCCAGGGTGAGATGGGGTTGGAAGGAGATTGGGAGAAGTGGCATCCAAATTTGAGGGTGTGGGATTGGGATTGTGTGGGGCTGGATGTGTGGCCTGTATTTTGATAGTAAATAAAACTTTCAGAATTACTGACTTCTGTCCCATGCATTTTTTGTCAGTTCCAGTTTGTTTTTCAGAGTGCCACCTTCGCAGCTGATTGCGTTTGTGCCCTTCTTTCTCTTCTGCCTTTCTTTGCCTGCTCTGTTTCTCTCTCAGTGTCTCTCTTGACCATGGGCAGCTCCCACCAAAGACCCTGCCTGATTTATTTCCCAATCCAGGAGCTACAACAACCACGGGTGAAGCTATGAAGGCTGGCAGTGAAATGTCACTCTAAGATCTTGCTCCACTTGGCCTTTTTCTCCTTCTTAAGAGCTTTGCCTTCCAGGGCAGGAATATGTTTGCCTGCCTGGGAACTGGAATTCCTGCCCCTGGGAGTGTGTGCCATGGATCCCAGAGGGGCATTCCTGAGCCTCCCAGGGTGCTGCTCCTGCCGTGCCTCCCAAGGATCTGTGCAGGGCTAGTGGACAAGGTCCAGCAGCTCTGTTGGTTCTGCAGTGCCACAACGGCTCCTGGTTCCATGAGTTTCCATACCGCCAACAGCCGTTCCTTGGTTCCCATGATGCCCTGCTGTGTCACCATGGATATTTGGTGTCATGAAGTTCTTCAATGTCACAATGGCCTTCTTGGATGGGCAGTGCCACCATGGACCATTGGCTCCATGCAGCCCTGCAGGGTCACCATGGACTCTTTGGTTCCATGAGGTTCTGGGGGTGTCTCCATTGTCTCCTTGGATCCACAGTGTCACAATGGACCACTGGATCCACATGGCCCTGCTGTGTCACCATGGCCCCTTGGTTCCATGGGACCCAGGGTCACAATTGACTCCTTGCTTCCACGTCACCTCCTCAGTGCCAAAATGGCCCCTTCATTCCATGAGGAACACAAAAGTTTTGTAGCAACTTTGAAAAATCGTGCTTAATACACCTGGGAACATCTGTTTGCATTCAAGAGAGAGGTAAAAGGTGAGGATGGCACCAGTAGCTTCATCTGCAACACAGATCCAGGGAAAGGACAGGGACAGAGAATTCAGCTGCAAGACTCAAAAATTCTGCTTCCAGAGATCATTTCTGCTCACACTGTCCCTTGTAGAAAGGTGACATCATTCCAGGCAGCCTGGACTGAGCAGGTGGTTTCTGAGGTGAGTTTGTTTTTCAGGAAACCCACTCAGGCTTTTCCATTTGCTCTAGTTTGAAAGCAAAACCAGAGAGAGACTCAAAGTCAGAAATACAATTTATTAGGAAAAAAAATCAAAAATCATGCAATAATACAAAAAAAAAAAAAAACCCACAGATAAAGTCAGAATGTAACCTGTCACTCTGCTGGTCAGGGTGTTGGTAGCAGTCCAGTTGGTATGGTGGCTGCAGTCCTCCTGGAGTGGCAGATGTGGTAATGTTGGAGCAGTGATCCTGTAGTAGGGTGTAGCCTACCTCTGAAGATCCAGTGGAAAAGGTAGCTGTTGCTCTGGGGAATCCAGTGGAAACGCAGCTTGTTTTGTCCCAAACCCCAGATAATATCCAGGGGGGCATGCTTAGCTCTTCCCCCCTGGGTGAAGCATCTCACAATGGGCTGATATCATTCTATGAGTCATGAGGTGGGTCCATTAAACAGAAATGGCTCCTGGAGGGCATTATCTCTGAGTCATGCAGAAAGGTACTGATGGGTTTATTAAGAGGAGATAAGGAATAAAACAATGCCCCTCCTGTTTCAACAGCTCTTGAGGATGGGAATAGAATACATCTTTATATTGTAACCTAGGACATCTCTCACCAATGGAAGGGTGAGACAGAATAACTTCATATTTGGTGTCATTTCATGCTCTGCTGGGAGTTTCCTGAGGGCTGGTAGTGCTGTTGGCTTCAAGAACAGTTTGGGTAATGACTGTGGGACTGAGGGCTGGGTAAAAAACCAGAACAGTTTTTATTCTTGTATTTACAGTCTTTTGCTACATGTCCAGTTTTCCTGCAGTCATAACAGTTTCCACTGCCTTTATTACATTCTGTATTGTGGGGAAGCACATTTGCTGCAACCAGCATTTCAATTGCACCCTGGCTGGTGGCCTTGGCTAGAATGGAGTCATGGTCTGAGACTGCCTGGCAAATTCAAGCATCAACAATCTGAGCAATGGTTGGCTCAGGGTCAAGGGGGAAGCTGTGAAGAACCTTTCTGCAGTCAATACTGGCATTACAGAAAGCTAATTTGCTACTAAGATAATCCTGGACCTTTTGATCAACTACCTGTTTTTCCAGGGCTTTCATAAGGTGCTTTATGAACTTGATATAGCTCTCATCTGAGCCCTGGTGAATGTAAGTGAAGTCAGTGTGGGGTGTAGAAGCATCAGGTGTTTGGAGGAGGGTGGACCATGCAGCGCCTTTGAGATCTTCCAGTATTGACTGGGGGATGACTTCAGCCTGATACTGCAGTCTAGTATAGTCTCCTTCCCTGGTAATGTGGTCCATTGTGAGGTGTTGTCGCCCTTCTTCCTCAACATAACCTTTTGGTAACTCATGAACTTTATTTATCCAAACTCCTTTCCAGAAAATAAATTCATCAGATGACAATATAATTTTCATACACCATTTTACATTTTGTGGTACCATTGTGTGGGCAGTAAATGGCATGTCCAGCAAATTGTTAAAATAGGGAGAACCCCTCCCATAATCCTTGGCAGCTTTACTAAGCCCTTCATTTCCCTATGGAGGTAGGGAATCCAAGATTCAGGTGGCACCTGTGCAGTATAAGCAGGAGCCAAGACCTAAATGGGAATCTATTCCCTATGGATTCCCATTTAGGTTTTGGCCCCAGCTTATACTGCACAGGTGCCACCTAAATCTTGGATACCACCTCCCAGTCCCCCTCCTTTGCTGCTTTTCTCTGCATCCTCTGCCAAGAATCCTTGGGCTCATCCTCACTCTCAGATAAGCTATCACTCTTTTCCTCTGTAGAGGAGGCAGGTCTGCTGGCAGAGGCGCAGGCCTTTGTGCCGACCTGCAATGCCTGGCGTTGAAGGCCTTTGGTAGCCAAAATGGCTTCCTTCTAGTTGGCCCCATGTCCGGTTCCAGTGATGTGGGAACTGGAAGAGGCTGGACTGGAGAAGGGGCCAGGAAGGGGAGATGGCAGACAGCAGATGGCTTGTCTGTGCCAAAGGACAGGCTCCATCTCCCATCCTGTTCTCAGGGAACCTGGGTTCGGGAACGTGGAGGGTGGGTTGAATAAACCACGTCAAAGGGTTGGAACCATGCACTCATTAAATGATCCTATAAATTGAATGAAACAACAGATAAAATTTCTCAACTTTTAAAACCCCTTGTGTTTATAAAATATAAAGCTTTTCCCCAACAGCATCCCAAAATGGTAACTGATAGATAGAATCAACAGAGGTATCAGGAAGGTCCTCAAATAACTACGAACAATACCTTTTAAACTCCCTTCAGAAAATTAACTCCCCTCTAAATTTAAAACTCTCCAAAACCTAACTAAAGCATCCTTTTCACCTTGGGAATGAGTATTTCCCATAGCTGCCCCCAGTGGAAGAGGGAATGCCCACCCACCGGAACAGAAAATCAGAAGCCAAAGTGGGGCTTATGGGGCTGTCAGAGAAGCAGGTCCCATAGATGTTGACGGGATTGTCAACTTCTTCTTCAGTGAGATTAGATAAAACTGGATGCTCACTTCAGTGTTGTGGATGATCTGAAGGGGTACAGCTTCCAGTGATGTCTGGCTGGCAGGATCACTGCTGGAGACGCTCACAGGGACCTCAAGGAATCTGGTTCCTCTTCGGGCGCCATGTGTAGCATCATGGCCCTACTGAGGCCCTTGGAACGTCCAGCACTCATAAGCCCAAACCTCACTGCTGCCTTAGAAAGCTGACAGAATGAGCAGGATGGGTTTTCATATGATCTCCAGCAAACTGGGTTTATTGGTACAGGAACAGGCTACACAGCTGAACAGGCTCCAGGGACGAAGGCAGGGTGTAGGCGGAGGGATCAGGGTCTTATATGGAGTAGTGAGGGTGGAGCTGAGGGTCAGGGTGTTTTGCGGAGAAAAGAAGAAACTTCACAACTTTATAAAAGTTGTAAAGCTCAGTATGTTTATTTATGACACGCGCCCGGATGCAAGTCTCTCAACAAGGCATGCCTGCTTCTGAAGACCTCGGGTCTTCTTTTATCTCCCTTCTAAATGCATATGCATACAGTTTCACAATAAGTTCATACATATTCATTCTGTGTGACATTTAGCACCAGTTCTTCTTTATCAAAGGAATTTCTAAGTCGGGGGCAAATCGACCTTGTGGTCTTTGTTGTTTTTCTTTTACTGTCTCCTTGCTGTCTCGGCATGCGAGTTCTTCCTTTAGCTTTGGCCTCACAGACTTTTCACTTTTCTTAGACACTTCATTTAATTCAGAATGGATCTTTACTCTGTCTCATTCCCCCCTTTCCTAGGAAATAAGTAAATTCTTTTACTTAATGAAAACCTTTACAACAGTAAGTGTCTTTTAGTGCTTCACCATGTGCTTTTGACAAAGATGTTAGTACAGCTATTCGTTGTAGCATTCTCTAGTTCTAAATTAACAATATAATAGATAATCTTAAGCTTACTCCAACTAATAGTAGTAAAACTACAATGGGGTGGCACAACTTCTTAAAGATTCCATTTGCAGTTGGTGACCACCCAAAGATCACATCTAATAATCTTAACAAAATTACATATACAGAGATTAGAATGGTTTCTACTAGACAGAATAACATCATTGCTATCAATTTGTACAGCAGCACAAGCAGTTCTCAAGCATACTCCCTTTTCCAGTATATACGAGCACAGTTTTCTGGTCAGTGACTGGATGAATTTCAAAGTGACAAATACTCTGCTCAGTGTCTAAACACACATCTTGAGCATTAATAGTATTGCTTTCACAAATGAATCTCATCTGTTCTCTAGTAATGCAGGATTCTAAGTTTACTGTTTGCCACTTCTTATTCATCTTTCGTGCTCACATTTTATGTTCTGAAGGATAGAGTATTGTTTTTTCATGGTTTAATCTTAGGGCGATGATGGGATGGATAACATAAACAGTGGCATTACATATGGTAAGCACAAAGGCAGTTGCCACATTAGAAACAGGATCATAGGTGAAATTTACCATAGTTTGCCAGGTTTGAAACTTCCTTTCAACATCAATTGCATTATCCTACACAATTTCTTGAATTTCAGCTGGAAAATTACCTTCACTCCTTTCTCATATGATCAGAGCTGCTGTTGCTTGTATCCATAACTGTGCTTGTATACAACTGAAAGCTAAAGACACATTATCTTGTACTATACTAAGTGCTTCTACTGTTAACTTGTGGTCTTTGTCTCCAGCCTTTTCATACTTCTTTACTTTGGCAGTACTTTTGAAATTTGTCACTGGCTAGTTTCTAATGCCAATAGAGATTACTATAAAGGCTGCTTCAATTTTGTTAGGCTACTTGCTGCAGTGGCCAGTTTATTCACCAGTATTTCTGAATCAATTCTATTTAAAACTTCTCATCTTGTCCCTAATATGCCAATTAGATGTTTGTTATGGGGAACAGGAACTGCTTTCTGTTTATGACCATCTCTCCCTGCCAGAGGGATGTGCTGGGCTCACACTGCAAATTCAGACACACTTCACAAGTGTATCTGACAGAGGTTTAGGTCATATTTGAGGCAGATGTTTGTTCGGAAATGCAGAGACCTCAGGGAATCTCTTTCTCCCTCTAGAGCACCTGATTTCTTAGATGTGTGGCAAGCAGGAATGTCTCTCCTGGTCTACGAAACCTCACCCACCTTGCTCTTAGCTTCAGGTCTAAGCCTCAAGTAAATAATGAAGGGGAAGTCTGAGAGAAGAGCCTAAATTCATTGCAGTGCCTCAGAAGAAATTGGGATCAGGTTTCTGCTACTTGAAACACTCAGCACAAAAGTGATGCTCAAAATCCTACAGCCTGCTGCTGAGCTCTGAGGGGGGGGTCTCTCTTTACCTCTTTTAAGCAGAATCTAACTGCTTCAGACTGGGACAATCACTGATCCAAATCTCAGTAGGAAAAGGGATAGCTATAAATAAAGAAAATCACCTTCCTTGCTTGGGTTAATTTACCACCTGCAGTTCAGCACCCTTTACTAGCCATTGCTTGAGTTTTCAGCCAACCGGCTTGGAAAATGACCTAAGGAGCTGTTGTTCAGTCACATTCTTTACTATGTTAGGTTCAAGTTTGGAGTTTGGGTAGAGTCTGAACTAGTATGGGGTGTATAAGGCCCTGCTGTGGTAAAAAGTGCAGTGTCCACTTTGAATTCAAATGAAAGTCTGATAGTAATTCGAGCTCAAAGGCAGGTCACTTCTACAGGCTGTATCAAGGTGAAATTACACCAACAGTCTGATTCACTTAGGTTATCACAGACTTCTTGGTGTTCATATACACTAGGGGAGGTTCAGACACTAATTACATCTGGTCTCTCATAAACTGTCCTATTGATGACCTGACACCCTACTTTGATTTCTTCTCCTCTGATTCCTTGAAGTGTCCACAGTTCCTGTTCCTGCCATTCTTGCTCCTGACATACCTGATTCTCGTGGATTACTACAGTAGATATGTTTAAATCTTTTATCTCAGAAGGTTTTCCCATGGATCCAGTATACTGATTAAATGCCAGGGACCAAGGCCATTCAGCATTGCTTTGGATAGAGGTACTCTCTAGTTCTAAAACTTCAGTTAGAATTACATACAAAACAATTCTGTACACCAAAGTATGAGCTACTCCCAACCGCAATATACTCATTTTGCCCGAGTAAGTTTTAGTGTCAGTTCATTGTCTCCTGGTGTCACTCCTGAAGGGGTTTCTGGGCCTTCTTAACCCGAGAGTGATGGATCCAGGCATTCTGCTCTTTGATTTTGATTGCAGTGAAGGTGGTGAGAAGTACTCGCAGTGGTCTGTCCCACTGTGGTTCTGAAGTCTTCTCTGTAAGAGACTTAATATATATATCATCCCCAGGCAATCTAACTCCTTGCTCCGAGTTCCAGCCACATGTTTCTCAATTACTCTGAGCTGTTTGCTTAATGCCACCATGTAGGTGGACATTCTGGACATTCCCTTTGCATTGTATATGGTTTTCTATAAGGCATTCTAAAAGGACTCAGCATTCCTTTAGCTCAAGGTTTAGTTCGAATTTGCAATAGTGCTAGTGGAACAGCTTGGGCTAGGGTAGATTAACTTCTTGCCTCAGTCTTATGATTTGCTGCTTAATCAAATGATTCATTCTCTCCACCTGGCCGTTTGATTGGGGGTGGTATGGGGTGTGAAGTTCCTGATCTATGCCCAGATGGCTACTAATCTGTTGCACTATTTTGGAAATGAAATGTGATTCTTTATCTGAGGATATCGTGGCTGGAACTCTGAAGCGCGGTATTATTCTTTATAAAAATAATCTGGTCACCTCTTGAGCTTTGACAGTTCTGGTGGGGAATGTTTCTGGCCACCCTGAAAATGTATCTATCAATACTAGTAAATACTGATACCCCCCTTTCCTTGGGAGTTCTGAAAAGTTAATTTGCCACTGCTGTACAGGCCCATGGCCTCTCCCACTCTGACCGAGTTTCGGCAGGGGGCGTATTTTGGGGTTAGTCTGGAGGCAAGGATCACATTGTCGGCTTACCTGAGTGATAGTGGCATATAAATTCCTGACAACGATACAACGATTGTTTCAATCAGATGTGTGTAATGCACTCTGTATCACTCGCAGTCTTGGTCATTTCTAAAAAGGAGCCACACTCTATAAAAGGCTTCTAAATAGTTAGCCTCTAGTGTGTTTTCTAGTGCCTTTCTTTTACTAGTAACCACGAAAATGGGAAGGGATTACTAGCTCTCTTTCAATGGTAGCCCACCCCTTGCAGTTGTACGTCTCTTTTGGTTAGTATTATTGTATTATGGCTTACCTTCGAGGAAAATCTGTACCTCACCCTTTGCTGCTTTCTTTGCCTCTCCATCTGCCAGCTCATTTCTTTCTTCTAATTTTCAGCTCACTCTCTAGTGTGCCTTAATATGCCTTTTCAGGTAGCTGAACTGCTTCTAGCAGCTGGATTGTCTCTTCTTTCCCTGTGAGGTCAGCAGTCCCCTCTCTTTCTAGATGGCTCCATGTGCATGTATGACTCCAAATGCATTCCTTGGGTCTGTGTAGATGGTTATTCTCCTCCCTTTTGCCCTTTCCAGGGCACGGGTCAGGGCAATTATCTCAGCCTTCTGCGCAGAGGTACCTGTTGGTAAGGGTCCAGACTCGATTACCTCTCTGCAGGTAGTCACCGTGAACTTTGCAATGTCGCTTTCCTGTCAGTGAACCAGGTCTCTGCATCGTCCAGAGGAGTGTCTCTTAAGTCTGGGCGGCGGGAGTAGGTAGCTTCAATGGTCTCTAGGCAATCGTGGTGTACTGCTTCTCCTTGATTCCACTGAGAAAAGAAGCTGGGTTGACAATATTAGTCACCACTATCTCTACATCGTCTTGCTCTACCATGATGGCCTGGCATTTCAGAAACCTCTGTGGTGAGAGCCAGTGGCCACTCTTTACTTCCAGTGCTGCGGACACTGTGTGGGACACCAGCACAGTCATTTTTGTCCCAGGGTAAACTTGCATGCCTCTTGAATATTCAGCATGACTGCTGCTACAGCTCTGAGGCAACCTGGCCATCCTTTGGCTGTTGCATCTAGTTGCTTAGAGAAGTAAGCAACTGCCCTTCAGTAAGGGTCCAAGTCTCGAGCTAGTATTCCCTGGGCAATTCCTTGCGTGGGAAAAATAGAAAGAATGGTTTACTTACATCTGGAAGTTTCAAAGCTGGAGCTGACATGAGGGCACTCTCTCTAGCTGGCGAAAGGCCCATGTGGTGTCTTGTGTCCACTGGAGATCTCTGTTTCCATTGGCAATAAGAGCATAGAGGGGTCTGGCGAGCAGTCCATAATTATAAACTCACAGCTGGCACTACCCTACCATGCCTAAGAGGGTTCGGAGTTCTTTCATTGTCTGGGGTTTCAGGGTTTGGCATAGGGCTTCTTTGCTTTAAAGTCTGCTGCTCCGCACTCACTTCTTACTCCAGGTAGATTACCTTCTGTTTCACTACCTGTGCCTTTTCTTTGAGACTCTGCGTCCTTGGAGTCCTAGGAAATTCAAAAGGCTTACCGTCTAGGCTTCTCTTGCTTCTCTCGTCTGAGTGGCTACTAGAAGATCATCTACGTATTGCAACAGCCTCTTTTCCTCTTGTGGAGCTTCCTGGGACTCTGGGTCCTTGCAAGCTGTTCTCTAGTCGGAGTGGGGAATCTTGAAGCCTTCAGGCACATGGACTATGTGAGCTTGAGTTTGAATGCAAAAATTTCTTGGCTGGCTTCGTGGATAGGGAGGCAAAAGAAGGCATCTCTTAGGCCTGAAACAGTGAACCAGGTTAGCTCAGGTGTTAAACAAGTCAGTAAGGTATATGGATTTGCTACCACAGGGTATAAATTCTGTGTTATCTTATCGACAGCCCTTAATCCAGTACTATCAGTTATTGGGCTGATTCCTTCCTTATTTTCTTTTTGAGGGTACTACACAGTTCTCACTAGTTGTGTTCTTTCCTTAAACTTGATGCTCATGGGGGAGCATCTTTCACTCTCCCTGGTACAGCAGAGGCCCATACCCTTGAAAACACTTGTTTACTTATTTTAATATCTCCTTACTAATGTCTTTCTTAATTTCAGTGTCTGTTAATGTTAAGCCTAACATCTTTATATCATTTGCTTCCAGAGTAACTTTTCTCATTTGAGAATGTTTAGCAAATTGAGCGAATTGCACAAAAGCTTTTAGGTACACATAGTACACATATTACTTTAAAGGTTTGCACAAGGATGCCTTCTCAGACTGGCTAGTTGTTCAGTTGTTCTCCACACTGCAACATAAGCATTCTCTACAGGTACTAAAGTTTTATTTAAAACTGAATATATGGCCCTTGTGTCAACAAAAATTCTTCCTTTTTGGGGAGGTCATCTTTATCCTTCCTCCCTTACTTTGGGAGGAGCCTTTAGCAAATCATATGTACTCATTTTGTGAACTGTGATTGCTTTGCATTTCAGCGTGATAATCCTTGCCTGATTTCATACGTTGCTATCTTATGCTGCATGCTGAACAACATGTTTGATTTGCTTTCTCTTTGTCTTGTTTTCTCTTTTCAAGAAATCTGGGTGATTTCTTAAAACACAAAGACATTTCAGCATACAAAACTCTATCCCATTTATCTTCCTATTTTAAAACAGTACTAACAGCAATGAAGTATTATAAATCTTTTTATTTTCTGAGCTGCTCTTACTGGCAGCCTTCTCCCAGTGAGCCCCTCCCAAAAGGGGCTAATTTAGGAACCTTTTTGCTCTGGTCAGTTCTCATTATTTATTTCTCCTTGCCCTATCTCGCTTCTACTCAAACTTTTTTACAGACCTTCACAGTAGTTTCTCAACTTTCTTCTTATACACACAGCTCTAGGTGGCAGGTATCAGATGTGGTTCCCACACACAAGTTCTAAGACCTTAGGTTCTGAATCCGCTTGATTAGAAACTTCTAATTTACATGTGCTCTGACACTTATTAGAACAGCAAAACCAGTGTTTTTCATAAACACCACACTGCAATAATAACTGCACATCTAGCTTTTGCTCACAGGCCATTCCCGTGTTCCCTGGGGAGACGGGGCAGCCAGAGCTGTCCCTGTGCCCAGGGGACAGCCACTGTCACCTCACAAAGCATGCTAATCAAAAACGTGATACAGACACTATATTCTGATCAAACAAAATATCAGTCTTTTCTAGTTCTCTTCTTGCACAATCTAATTAAGCCCTGTGTCTACTTACACTTGTTTTACTGTTTTGCAAAAAGGCTGTGCTAGTCACAGCCGAAACTCTGATATGCCCTCAGACACAAACACTCGCACTCTCTTTTTATCTGAAATTCACTAGAGCCAAGGCTTGAATTGCTGTGAGGGGGGGAATTCTTGGAATTCCTTTAACTCTATCATAATTAAGCATAAATCACCGTACTATAGTTCTCCTATGTAAAATGCCACTCTTGTTGCAACAAAATCTTAAAATTTCTACAAACACTACTATACAATTTGAGAATCAAATTACCACAATGCAGCGGAAGAAAATCACTACACAAAACCACTGGGAAAGGGCATATCTCTCAAAGTGCTCGCTTTTCTCAACACAACACAGCATACCATAATTCAGCATTTACTCACATCAATTTTCTTGGACACAATCAAAATCAAACATCTAAGGCAAAGGAACTCTCTGAGCTCATACTCATACTCACGGTTAAAATGTACCAGATCTACACAAATCACTACATTTAAACACGATAAATACCATCACTGACATTCTTCCACTCGCTTCTCTGCGGGGCACTTCTGTCTCTGCCCCTGGCAGCCTGCTGCAGCCGGCGCCTCAGGCCTCACTCGGCTGCTTCAAACACGGGTAATACTGACCCTCCCGCACTGTAGATTTATTCTCTTTTATACACCATACACTTATACATTTGCACGATTAGAAACACAGTGCACCGACCACACAATGCACACATTAACCATACAGCAACACAATGTCCGGACATCACACACACACAAACAAAGCACACACCGGCTCAACAGTTCTGCTCTATCAGAACTATGAACCCCCAACCCACACATACACGGGTTCACCCGGCTCACCCCCAGAACCGCTTGCGGTCTGCTCTATCAGAAAGATGAACCCCATCTCTAATACAGCTGCTCTGTCAGCTGAACCCAGACGTCTCTGGGTGGTTTACTCCCTTGCTCTCCTTTCCCTCCCCCGGGGGCCCCTCAGTACATACCGTATCTTCCTCCGCAGGCCAGCAGGTCCTTGTCTGTCCTCGCAGGTGGCAAGTTGAGACGAGCGGAGCCCCACCAGGAAAAAAATCCTAGGGCGCGCCTTGGAGGTCCGTCTATCCCCCCTGCCCCTGCAGGGACAGAGAAGTCCCATCTGGGGTGCCATAATGTTTTGCGGAGAAAAGAAGAAACCTCACAACTTTATAAAAGTTGTAAAGCTCGGTATGTTTATTTACGACGCGCGCCGGACGCAAGTCTCTCAACAAGGCATGCGTGCCTCTGAAGACCTCGGGTCTTCTTTTATCTCCCTTCTAAATGCATATGCATACAGTTTCACAATAAGTTCATACATATTCGTTCTGTGTGACATTTAGCACCAGTTCTTCTTTATCAAAGGAATTTCTAAGTCGGGGGCAAATCGACCTTGTGGTCTTTGTTGTTTTTCTTTCTCTGTCTCCTTGCTGTCTCGGCATGCGAGTTCTTCCTTTAGCTTTGGCCTCACAGACTTTTCACTTTTCTTAGACACTTCATTTAATTCAGAATGGATCTTTACTCTGTCTCAAGGGTCCAATGGATATGGGGGAAAATGGTGCAGAGGAGGCGGTCAGATCTCACGTCAGCCAATAGGGAAACAAGGGTTGAGGAATACAGCAAACTAGGGCAAATGGAGGGACAGAGAGAGAACATTCTAGGGCCAAACAAATGTGGGCAATAGGAGTTGAACTAGGGTAATTAGGCCAATGGGCCAATGGGGTAACCTAACATAACATAAATCAGCATGTGTCTGCAAAGGTCAATATGAGAAGAAAGCATCTCACCCTAACCTGAAAGCCTATTCCTCTTATCTAGAACCAGTCCTCCATGTCTGGGGGATTGAGACTCTGATGGTAGGCCTCTGGGCCTCCACACGTCCTCACAGCTGGCCCAGAGCAAGTCTGGAGGGGTCTTGGTGGCAGGTTGGGCTTGGCACACACTTGAGGAGGGTGTCTGCTTTCAACAGGGAGCTTAGGAGTTTTAGAGCGCTAAAAGAAAAGAAAAAAAACCCTCTTTGCCTGAGAGCAGCCAGTTCTCCAAGCTAAGCTGATGCCAGGTGAGTGAGGAGAGACAGGATGGGGTTTGGAAATGTGGAGCAAGGCTCTCCACACTGTGCCAGATCTCAAGACACAGCTTCTCAGAGCAGGCCAGAGCTCCTTTAGCAAAGTCCCTGGGACAATGTCACTCACAGAATTCTGCCAACATTTCTTCTCTAAATAGAACCATGCACCCTTAAAACAGGAATGTGGATTTATTAGAAGCTCTTTGAAATATTTCTCCATAACAATAGAAAAAAACTTCCTAGTGAACTGCACTACAGTAGAGGGAAATCAAGGCAAAACCATGGTTTGTCAGGACTTGCTTGATTCTAATGAGCCCCATGGTGCATTTGGAGCTGAGCCCTTGAATCTCAAGGTCTGAGAGGAGATTGCACAAACCTTTCCAGGAGTCAAAGACAGAAGAAAACCCCAGAGTGTCTCAAAGCATGAATGGGCCCCACTGAGGTCCATCCCCAAAACATGGTCCTCATGACTCCTTGGAGGAGAGAATTGGAGGCCAGATGGCACAAAAACCTCTCAGAAGCCTCACTGAGGAAAGGAAATTCCAAAGCACCTTAAAAACCATTATTACCTCAAAGTATTAATGAGTTCCACTGAGTGTCAATACAAAGCTCTCAAGGGACTCGTTAAAGCAGATAACTGAGGCCATGATTGCACAAATCTCTCACGGAGTCTCTATCAAAAGGGAAACACCAAGTACCTTAAAATAACTGAAGTACCTTGAAGCATTAATGAGCTCCACTTAGGGTTGTTACTGACAAAGCCTCTCCATGGACTAATTACAGCAGATAATTGGAGGCCATGATTGCACAAAGCTCTCAGAGACTGCAAGGCCAAAGCAAAACCCAAAGTCCTTTGAAAAACCTGCAGTCCCTGCAGGGAGCATTCAGGAGCCACCAGGGCCATTGCTGAGCAAGGCTCCCCAGGGACTCCTTCCAGCAGATCCTTGAGGCCGCTGGGATGTGAGCTAGGGGGGGATGCTGAGGGCAGGACAAGGGGCTGACAGTGCCCAGCCTGGATGGGGCTGTGCCAGGAGGCCCCAGTG
Organism: Melospiza melodia melodia; assembly: GCF_035770615.1. Lineage (NCBI taxonomy): Eukaryota > Metazoa > Chordata > Aves > Passeriformes > Passerellidae > Melospiza > Melospiza melodia. The sequence continues at coordinate 1,403,233 of NC_086210.1, forward strand.
TCTCAGGACAAGGTGTCTCCTCACAGCCCTTGGTGGCACAGACCCTGCTGTGCCCCTGGGCAGCAAGACTTGTCTTCTCTTTGTCCCCAGCTGTCATCAGTGCCTCCAGTTCTCTGCTCTGCCTGGGGCCTGGGGACACTTTCTCTGTCATGTTCCTCAGTGAGAACCATTAAAAGTCAAAGAAACTTTGGAGTTGGATTCTGACTTGGAGTTCTGGAGAAGTTTCTTCAGCTCCCTCTCAGGGACTGATGTTCAGGGCATCAGCACAAAGCCCCAGAGGCTCATTATAGTCTTTGTGCTGTGTCTGTGCTGCTGAGCTGGGCTGGGCTCCTGGCCCAGAGGCAGCTCCTGGCAAGGACAGCACTGCAGAGAGACAGCTCTGCCCAGGAGCAGCTCCTCCTGTGCACAGCCCAGCAGGGCTGGGGCACTGCCTGCAGCCACCCCAGGCACAGCACAGAGGCACAGAGAGTTTCAATCAGGCAGGGCTGGGAAGGGGCTGAGAAGTGCCTGGGGCAGAATCACTGCCAGCCTTGGCACAGGAACCTCTGGCTGCAGGATAATGCAGCTGCCGTTCCTGGAGTGATTTCCTACAGCTGGAACATCCCAATGCCTACAGACTCTGTGAGTACATCTCTGAGTATTTCTGGTGCAGGGGAGGTGAAATGCTCATGAAGCTCTGATATGCTGTTGGCTTCTGATCAGTCACAGAATATTTCCAAGACAAGGATGTTGATAAAAATGAGGACATTTCCTAAGACTTTGTCTTCAGATTCCTAATACTGGAGAATGACATAGAGGGGGGGATAAATATTAAAGGACGATTATGAATTTTGACAAGTCCCTGAGACATCTGAACTGTTCCTTTCAGTGATCAATAGGTTCACAGGAGATCCCTGATGTGCCTTCAGCCACTCTGCCTATGGTCAGCAGCAGCATCACCCTTGCTGGAGTCATCAGGCTCAGTCTGAGCTGTTCTTTCTCCAAGCTGCAAACAGAACCTGCCCCCAGACAGTGCCCTGCAAACAGGCAGGGTTCTGTAGGGCCAGGGAGAGTGCACAGAGATTTAGGGTCTGTGAAGGCTGGAAACCCCTGCAGGAGGAAAATCTCCAGCAAGCAGAGAGAAGATCAGGCAATGAGAGAAAACAAAACCCAGCAATGCTGTGGCAGGGTGAGTTGAGAGATGTCCACAGGATCCCCTCCAGTGCAGCCCCTCCCTCTGAACAAGCCCCCTCCCTCCTGTGCCCCAGCCAAGCCTCTGCCCTCAGGGCCGGGGCTCCAAGGCGTGCAGCCCCTCCTGTGCAGGCAGAGCTGCAGCAGAGCCATGGGGCTGCTCTGCAGCCGCAGGCCCAGTTCCCTCTGCAGAGCACAGGGCTGGGAGCAGCTGCCCAGCCCTGGGGGCTCTGGAGGGGGCACCGCTGGCTCAGGGTGACACTGTCTCCAGTGCCTGGCTCTGGGCAATGCTGTCAGTGCAGCCAGGAAAGGAGCTGCATCTCCCTTCATCCAATGCCAGCATAAGGACACTTGGAAGTCCCTCTGAGATTTCAGTCCAAGCCGGGAGCTTCAACCCAGCATGCAAACCTGTCCTAGAACATCTCTCAGTGATAAGATCCATGGGGAAAGGCAGAGGTGTGACACTGAAAATGCTGCTGGGTTGGTGAAATGAGCAATGTGAGTCCTTGGCTACAAATGTGGAGCTGGGCTGTGATGGATCCATCTGCGCTCAGCAGTGCCTGGGGGTTTTTAAGAGAAACGTGGGACTGTGAATATCCTCCACCTGAGAAAAGTGAAAGCCCAGAGGAACTGCAAACAGAATGAAGTGACAGATCATCTGCCCCCAGTCTCCACTCATTATCTTGCCTCAGGGAAATCACTCTGTTCTACCAGAGGGCAGCAGAAATGCTGAGGGTTTCTGATATCCAAGAATACCAGGAAGTACATGGAAAGAGCTTAAAAAGAAAACATCAGAACTCTTCAACACAAGAGCATGTCTCTGTGTGTTACAAAGGAGGGTGTATGGGAAATTGCTTTGATTTTGGTTACTGGTATCTCCTCTAACCCTTCACTGTCCCTTTCTCCATGAACAGGTGCCCAAGTGCAGCTACAGCAAATGTTCAACAGCAGCTCCATCATCCACTTCTTCCTGCTGCCATTGGCAGACACGCGGCAGCTGCAGCTCCTGCACTTCTGCCTCTTGCTGGGCATCTCCCTGGCTGCCCTCCTGGGCAACAGCCTCATCATCAGCACCGTAGCCTGGGGCCACCACCTGCACACACCCATGTTCTTCTTCCTGCTCAACCTGGCCCTCAGTGACCTGGGCTCCATCTGCACCACTGTCCCCAAAGCCATGCACAATTCCCTCTGGGACACCAGGACCATCTCCTACTCAGGATGTGCTGCTCAGCTTTTTTTCTTTTTGTTCTTTATCACAGCAGAGCTTTCATTTCAGACCCTCATGTGGTCCGACAGCTCTGTGTCCATCTGCCAAGCCCTGCACCACAGGACCCTCTGCCCCCTGGCAGAGCTTGTGCCCACATGGCAGCAGCTGCCTGGGCCAATGCCTTTCTCAATGCTCTCATGCACACGGCCAATACATTTTCCCTGCCCTATGTCATGGCAATGCCCTGGGCCAGTTCTTGTGTGAAATCCCCCAGATCCTCAAGCTCTCCTGCTCACACTCCAGCCTCAGGGAACTTGGGCTCATCATGCTTAGTCTTTGGTATTTGGTTGTTTTGTGTTCATTGTTTTCTCCTATGTGCAGATCTTTAGGGCCGTGCTGAGGATCCCCTCAGAGCAGGGACAGCACAAAGCCTTTTCCACCTGCCTCCCTCCCCTGGCTGTACCTCTGTTTATCAGTACTGCAGTATTTGCCTGCTGTTGCAGGCTCCCAGCCAGGTAATAATTAGCATTGACTCCATGATTGCAGAAGGCTGATCCATCGCTTTATTCTACTACATTACATCATATCATTCTGTACTTATTAAGAAACTCATCCCCTTTCAGACAGTCCAATACAGCTTTGATCTAATTGATCAGTCAATCCAAACACCATGCAGTGGCCAGGCAGAGCTGTCAGCAAAGGAAGGGCCCAGCCAGGTGGGGCAGCCGGGGGATGCCGACAGCCTGCAGGGACAGAGGCACAGGGCAGGGACACCGTGGGACAGCCTGGGCTGCACAGGGCACAGGGATGGGCAGCAGCTGCAAGACAGCCCTGCCAGAGCCAACTTGGGCAGCACTTTGGCCATGGCTGCTGGCCCTGGGGCCAGGAGGAGACAAGTGACCCTTGCAGGCCTGGGGCCTCATTGCCTCCTTGTCCTCGCTCAGCAGCCTGGCAGGGGCTGCCCCATGCTCCTGCCCCTGGCATTGCACATCCCCACATGCCAGTGCCCATCCCGGGAAGAGCCCTGAGGAAGCAGGGAGGGACAGGATCTGCCTGGCCAGGGGCTGGGGCTCAGGCCTTGGCCCTTTGCATTCCTCAAACACATCCAGGTGTGCTCAGCACCAGAGACACCTTTGCCTTGTTTGTCCCCACCTGCCTCCAGTGTTCTGCTCTAGCTGGAACCTGGGGACACTTCCTCAGTTGCGTCCCTCACAGGGATCTATTTTAAGTCCAAGAAACTTCAGTGTTTCAATAGAACTGAGTTCTTGAGGGTTCTGTGACATCACTGAGGCGGTTGTGACATCACAGAGCAGGATATGAGACTATATGGATATGAGGATATGAGGATATGAGAGCAGAGTCTGCCATCATAGAGGGTGGCTCTGTGGCATCAGAGTGGGTTGTGACATCACCCAGTGGCTGTGTTACATCATAGAGCAGGCTGTGACATCAGAGAACAGATTGTGAAATCACAGGGTGACTTTGTGTCATCGGTCTTCTGTGATGTCACAGCACTTCTGTATGACATCACAAGGTGACACAGAGTTGGCTCTGTGACAAAGCAGGAGACTGTGTGACATCACAGATATGGCTGTGCGACATCACAGGGACAATGTGACATCACAGGACTGTGTGACATCACAGGTGCAGTGTGACATCACAGAGATGGTTGTGTGACATCACATGGGCTATGTGACATCACAGGGGCTGTGTGACATCACAGGGGCTGTGTGAGGTCCCTGGGGAGGTCACTCTGCCCCAGCCCCCCTCACAGCTCTCCCCAGAGCAGTCCAACCCTACTTGTGCACAGCAGGATTCCCCGTCCCTCTGGGTCCCCCCGCCCCCGGCTCCACAGCCTCCCCCAGAGGATGTTCCACGAGATCGACCCCAGAGCCTGACACGGAGACGGGGGGCTGGGCCCTGGGGGTGGCACAGGGGGACAGGGACCCCCCGGCAGCGTCCCCGTGTCCCCTAGGGCCAGAGCCTGGGCCAGGGCTCCTTCACCCTGCTACCAACAAGGGCTTGAGAGCGCTGAAAAAATCCCCAGCAAGGGAGCAGCAAAAACCAGAGTTAATATTAAGGGACAGCAGCACAGAGTTCCTTGGCAAGAGTCACTCTGCTCCTGACTGGACACTTCAGGCACACCAGGGAAACAAAGCAACAACAAAACCAAACAGAGTCCAGGTAATCAAACCAGAAATGAACTGAGAACTGTCCCTGTGTGTGTGACACAAAGACAGTGAGGGCAAGGATAAAAGGAATACAGCCTAAAAGCTTAACAGAGCTCAAACTTAACAGGACTTAACTTGTACCTTAATGTTAACTGATACCTTCAAGTTCACAATTTAGCAAAAGAGCAGAGTGTAACAGCATTTAACCTAATTTAACCTATGACTTTGCAATTTAACAGAGGAAAAACACTTTACAATATTTAACTTAGCTTATAACTTATATTAAAGGTAACAACTTAGTTACTAAGAACTACTCTTAGCAGCATTTAAATTCACTTACAGCTTGTGATTTAACCTTACCTACAAGCCTGAGTGGCTCAGTTATCCAAGGCACTCAAACCCCTCAGAGAGCAGCATTTCTGCCACATTTCCCCAGCACAGGCACTCCTGTGTGCACACAGACACAAAGAGTCAGGGCAAGGCGCCTGTGAGCAACTCCCCTGAGGGCAGGCAATGCTCCCTGAGAATGCTTTGGCATCTCCCCAGCGGGCAAAGGATTGAGCCTGGAGGAGTCGGGGGATCAGCCCACGCTCTGTCCTTGTTCAGGATCCCCGAGTGCAGCAAACAGGGGAGTTCCCAGCTGGGAGAGGCCCTACTCAGAGGGAGTCGCTGGCCCAGGAGAGCTCCAAGGGCTCCTTTTGGAGCAGGGCCCCAAGAGAGGGGCTTCAGTCCCAGCAATGGTTCATCCTGGCCGCACTTGGCACCAACAGCTTTCTTTGGCAGGGTGAGAACAGGGATCTTGTGCCACTGAGGGAACAGAAACAGTTCCCAGGGCTGCTGCTAAAGGAACCAGGAGCTGGTTGGGCAGCAGCAGTGCCTGGAGCAGACAGTGTTTGTGATGAGCTGCAGAGGAATCGAGCCCAGCGGCTGTTGGCCAAGGCCGAGGCACAAGGGGAATTTCTCAGCTGGCAGGGTGGCCTCAGAAGGGGAAGGGGGGATAATTCACCCTGTCAGTGAGCTCCCAGTCACTCCCAGTATTTCCACATCCGTGCTCCAAGTGCTGCTCCCAGCCCTGATCAGTGGGGATGGGAACGTCCCGCTCCCTTGCTGGGGCAGGGTCACACCTGAGCCAGGTGTGCAGGGCAGGACCTTGCCCTGACCCCAAGCACTGTCCCAGCTGCAGGATCTGCTTCCCATCGGCCTCTTCCTCCTGCAGCCCCAGCCCAGCTCGGTGCTGAACAAAGGGGCTGGGCTGGGGCCATCCCCCAGCAGGGGCTGCTCACCCCCTCTGCCCCCTCCCCAAATTCTCTCTGGGGCAGCAGAGCTGGGGCAGCCCTGTGGGGAGGGACAAGGGGGTGACACCTGCATGCAGGGGTCACACACGGCCCCTGGGGATCCCCCCTCACTCCCACAGTGCCAGGAACACAAACCCCTCCATGGAGCCCCTGTCCCCCAGCAGCACCTTGTGCGCAGGGTCTGGGGGCAGCTCTGGGGGTCACAGCTGCCCTAAAACCCCCTCCCAGCCCCAGAGCCACTCCAGCTCCATCAAACCAGCCCCCAGATCCCTGCTGTCCCCCACACCCCGAACCACTCTGTGCAATAGAAATGGCCCCAAGATCCATCAAAACTCTTTCCCACCTCTGCCAAGACCCACCCAAGTTCTCTCCAAGCCACACAGCCCTTCCAGAACTCCCAAAACTCTCCCATAGACCCCTCTAGAGCCCCCTTAACCCCTTCCCAGCACCACAAATGGAGCCAAGAGCCACCAGAACCCCTTCCAATCCTCTCAGGATCCCCTAAATTCCTTCCCAGCCCCCCGTGGCACTGACCAGGAGAGGCTTGTGGACAGGAACATCCACAGGTGAGAGCAGCTCAGGCACTTCAGCAGCGTTTTAGGCACTTCCATCCCTTTGGGCTCTTCCCAGAGGCTTAAAGATGTTAGAGGGAGGACTGCAGAGGGGGATGAGGGATGCCAAGAGTGGGATTTTGGGGACTGGCTGTTCCTCCTGCCTGACTCCATCTCTAGAATTCACCAGGTGTTTGATGTCCATAAAAACCTCCAGACCACCAGGATTCAGCCACCCTCAAAAAACCCCAAACCACCAAAATTCAGCAAAAAAACACCCACCAAGGAGTTCCCCTCTCTGGTCTCCCTACTTTGCAGTTCAGGGGCTCCCTCCTGTCTGGGCTCCTGCAGCCCCAGTGTGTATTGGTGTCCCCTCTCTCTGGGCTGCTGGGGCAATCCCAGAGGTTCCTTCCCTGGGCTCCCCAGGTGAGTCAGAGGGGCCCAGGGGTGCTGCCTGTGCAGGGTCCTCATTTCAGCACCCAGGGTACCCAAGGGTGAAAAACGCCAATCACTTGTTTTTAAAATTTTAAAAGTTTAATAGTAATAAAATGGTTATAAAAATAGTAATATAATTAGAGCATTAGTAATTTGGACAATTAGGATTTAGGACAATATGAGACAACAAAAGCAAAGAGTAACAGACGTCAAGGTACCTTTTTCTGGGCAGCATAAGCCCAAAAATGGACACACATTAACCGAGGATTAACCCTTAAAAATAATAACCTGTTGCATATTCACACACCTCATACATGATGCATAAATTCCATTCAAACACAGGATTCTGTCTGGTCAGTGTCAGCTTCTCCCTCTGAATCCTGACAGCATCTTCAAGCCTGAGAGAGGCAGGAAGCAGTTAGTTTCCTCTGATGGGAGAGCAATAAATTCTCTTTCTCTGAAAGATTTAGGTGTCCTGTGGCTGCCATCTTGCTGTGAGTACCTCATTCCTTTCTTTAAAAAATACCTCACATACACAGTTTCTATTTTAACATTATGTTATAACCTAAACTATATTTAACACAATTAAAAATCAATTAAAAAATCAATACAGCATAACATCCTAACATAACACATAATATTCGTTTTAATATTTGCAAAGAGCCAATCATAAAATATGCATTCTTCACACCATGGGTGTCCCTTGTCCATGGTGCCACCATCTCCAGGCTCCTGGGCTCCCCCTTATCGGGGCGTCTGACACCGCAGGCTGCAGAGGCTCCCCCAGCTCCGGGGCCCCCTCTCCGCTGTGCCAGCCCCCAGCCTGCCGGGCCCGGGCCATCCCCCCGTGGCTGCGGGCTGGTGCTGCAGCGCCTGCCCCGGGCAGCCCGACTCCCCCCCAGGGAGGGTCCCCCGCACCCCCGGCCCAGCGCTGGTGCTCTGCCGGCACCAAACACCGGGACCCCCAAAATTCTGCCAGGCCGGAGCCGCCAAGGGGCGCCCGGCCCTTGGCCTGCTATAGATTGCAGTATTGGCTTTGTGCAAATGTTAACATGGATTTTATATGGGTGCTGTTAAAATAACTTTCTATATGGGTGCTGTTAAAAAAACTGTTATAAAGATACAGTTTTTATTTCTGTTGTTAATTACCAGCTATCAGCACTCATCCTCTGAAGGCAGTGTGGGCAGCGGCCAAAACTGAAGATGATAAGAAAGGACCAAAACCACAACCAAGGAATACACATGCCCTAAAAAGGTGGAACTGAGGAGGACCCATGCTAAACAGCTCTTGGAATACGGAAACTTCTTTGGGAAAAAAGTTTACTATGCATAAGTGTCACAGACATCTTTTATGGAAAATCCTTTCCTTAGGATTTTTCCTCCTGAAGAGCTGAGAGGCCTCAGGAACAAAATGTAAACATTGATTATCTGCTGCTGTGGAACACAACAGGTGGATCTGTGATTGGTCTCATGTGGATGTTTCTAATTAATGGCCAATCACAGTCAGCTGGCTCGGACAGAGAGTCCGAGCCACAAACCTTTGTTATCATTCCTTCTTTTGCTATTCTTAGCTAGCCTTCTGATGAAATCCTTTCTTCTGTTCTTTTAGTATAGTTTTAATATAATATATGTCATAAAATAATAAATCAAGCCTTCTGAAACATGGAGTCAGATCCTTGTCTCTTCCCTCATCCTTGGACCCCTGTGAACACAGTCACAGTCAGACTAAACAGCAAGCTGCAGACTGAACTCACAGATGCACATTTCACCTCAATCCAAATGGATTTCTCCTCTGGAAAATTCCCCCTCTGCCTCAGAGCCCTCTCCCCAGGCTGCGCCCCAGCCTGGCCTGAGCACTCGATGCCAGTAGTGGGAAAAGCTGCACTGCCAGAGGGATCGGGGGCGGGCCGGGCCTCAGAGTAATTCTAGAGCTAAAGCGTGAAAGACATCAGAGCCGCTCAGATAATACATGCCAGCGCTCATCCCGGGCCCGGCCACCGCCGCCTCCTCCTCCTCCTGCTGCTGCTGGGGCCCTCCCAGCCCGGAGCCGCCGTTTCCAGCGCCCAGGGCCGCTCTCTGTGGCTGCAGCCCGGCCCTGCCACAGCAGCCCTTGGCCCGGCGCTGGAGCCGGTGCCGCTGTTGGCAGCAAAACCCACCCCGGGCAGAGCCGCCCCGGCCCGGCTCTTCCCGCGGCCTCGGCTCGGCCCCGCCGCCCACATCGCCCTCAGCGCCCTCAGCCCTCCGCCGCCTCGCCGGGCCCTGGGCCTCAGCGCCCTTCGGGGACCGCGCTCGGGGCAGCGACCGCTCGGGGCACCGCGGATCGGCCCAGCCCTGCACCGGCCCCGATCGGGTACCGCGGATCTGCCCGGCCATGCTCGGCCCCGCTCGGGCACGGCGGATCTGCCCGGCCCCCCCAGCCCCGCTCGGGCACCGCGGATCCGCCCAGCCCTGCACCAGCCCCGGGCCCGGCCCGCACCACGCACCCGCTGCCGCCGCCGCCGCTCCGCTGCCAGGGACACGCGGCCGGAACGGGCAGGGCCGGGCTGGCAATGGGACCCGCCCGCAGCCGCCTCCGCCTGCCCCGCCACCAATCAGCGTCTTCCACCCAACGCAATGGGCATTTTGAATAACGCGCGGTTTCTGATTGGCTCTTGGCAGATATTCAAACGAATACTTTGTGTGTTACGTTAGAAAGTGATGCTGTATTAGTTTTCTTAAGTAGTGTGTTAAATCTAGTTGTAGATTGTAACAAAGCGTTAAAATAGAAACTATGCTATGTAAGATACTTTTTTTTTTTAAAAGAAAGGACGCACACCAGTCAGCAGCCAAAGGACACCTCAATCTTTCAGAGAAAGAGAATTTATTGCTCTCTTATCAGAAGAAACGAACTTCTTCCCGCCTCACTCGGGAAGAAGCCGTCAGGATTCAAAGGAAGAAGCTGACACTGACCAGACAGAATCCTGTGTTTGAATGGAATTTATGCATCATGTATGAGGTGTGTGAATATGCAACAGGTTATTGTTTTTTAAGGGTTAATCCCTTGTTAACGTGTGTCCTTTATCAGGCTTATTTTGCCCAGAAAAAGGTACCCGGACATGCATAACTCTTTGCTTCTATTGTCTCTTATTGTCCTAATCCAAATTGTCCAAATTATTATTACTCTAATTATATTGCTATTTTATAACCATTTTATTATCATTCAACTTTTTGAAAATTTAAAAACACGTGATTAGCGTTTTTCACACTTTTTAACACCAATTCGTACATTAAAAGCAGGCATAGCTTTATTTTGTCGCTGGGATCACCCAGCCCCAGCTCTTTCACTCCCCAGCTGGTACCTGTGTCACAGGTGAGCCGGGAGATGATGCTGCCCTCAGGAGCTGGGGCCCAGCACCCAGGTGCAGGTGAGGTGCAGCAGTTCTTTTCAGGGATTCTGAAGGTGAAGGAAAAGGAAGTTTATTTTCTGACTAACATTTATAGGTTTTTAAAAGTGACCATGGATTGGAGGCTGAAAGTGCCATCTCTCCAATGACACTGGACAAACCAACAGTTTAATAAATTTCTTTTCTTCTATAAAGGAATGCAAAACAAATCTCAGGAGCTCATTCCTTCCAGAAAGATTATTGATACTGCTCTAGAAGGCACCTGGGAACAGCATCTCAATCCTGCCCATGTTTTCCCAAAATCGCTCCCTGCAGCAGGAACAGCTGGGTGCAGTTGTCACTGCAGATGTTCAGGCACCCAAAGCAGCTGCAGCTGTTTGTGAGCAGCAGAGCAGATATTCCCTGTGCCATCCCCTTTCCATAGGGATACAGAAGCTCTGGTTCTGGGGTATGTGATCCTGGCTGCTGAACTCCAGGGAAATCCACATTGCTCATTGGAAAACCCACCTGAACTTTTCTTTTAAATGTGATGGAGAAATGTCTCTGCATCCAGGGGCTACTGTGGTGCTAAATCACCTGAGGAGTGTTGGGGTGTGCAGGAACCCTACAAGTAAGGGATCAATAATCCCTGGACAGAAGCTGGGCTGCTCAGGAGAAATAATCCCTGGACAGAAGCTGGGTAGCTCAGGATCAATAATCCCTGAACAGGAGTTGGGCTGCTCAGGATCAATAATCCTGGACAGAAGTTGGGTTGCTTGGGATCAATAATCCCCACACAGAAGTTGGGCTGCTCAATCATCTGAGGAGTACTGAGGTGTGCAGGAACCCTACAGGCAAGGGATCAATAATCATTGGAGAGAAACTGGGGTGCTTGGGATCAATAATCCCTGGACAGAAGCTGGGCAGCTCAGGAGAAATAATCCCTGGACCGATAATGGGCTGTTTAGAAGAAATAATGCCTGGACAGAAGCTGGGCTGCTCAGTTTTAATATAATATATGTCATAAAATAATAAATCAAGCCTCCTGAAACACGGAGTCAGATTTTCATCTCTTCCCTCATCCTTGGACCCCTGAGAACACAGTCACATAGCTCCCTCTCAAATACATCTGCATGCAATTTCACAACAAGTTCATACATATTCATTCTACTGATTTCCTGTTACATTTCCTGTGAATTTTTCTTTATCAGAAAGAATTCCTGGGGTCATTTTGACCCTGCTTTCCACAGCAGCCTCTCTCTCTGTTTCAGAGTTCAAGGGCCCCCCCTTTATCTCTGTCTTGGGCTGCAGCAGTTTCTTAGAGCACAGGCTTTTGTCAGAACAGGCAGTCAGGCTGTCACAGACATCTCTCCTGAAAAATCCTTTCCTTAGGATTTTTCCTCCTGAGAGGCTGAGATGCCTCAGGAACAAAATGTAAACATTGACATTATTTACTGCTGTGGAATGCAACAGGTGGATCTGTGATTGGTCTCATGTGGTTGTTTCTAATTAATGGCCAATCACAGTCAGCTGGCTCAGACTCTCTGTCCGAGCCACAAACCTTTGTTATCATTCCTTCCTATTCTATTCTTAGCTAGCCTTCTGATGAAATCCTTTCTTCTGTTCTTTTAGTATTGTTTTAATGTAATATATATCATAACATAATAAATCAAGCCTTCTGAAACATGGAGTCAGATGTTCATCTCTTCCCCAACCCAAGAACCCCTGTGAACACAGTCACCGTGAAGTTCTACCTGTTTGTTATTGTAATCACCAGTCGTTTTAGTTAATCGCTTCTTTTGTATCGGGATGGCCCTGCCTGAGGCTAAATTGATGGCCCTTCTCTCCAAACAGTGAGAGGACGGGATATGGGGGGGGGGGGGGGGGGGCATCAGAGAAAATGCAAAATAACCTCGGGACCAGCATGCCATGGGAAGCAACCCCACCAAACTTACCGAAAAAAACCCAAAAACAACGAGCCAATACAGAATTAAGAGATCAGAGTGATGTCTGGAGGAACAAAGTACCGAGCCTGCAGAGATGCTGAGAACCTTTGTTGCCTCTCACCCTGAGCAAAGACCTCAGCTGCCAGGCTGTCACAGCCCAGCTCTGTGATGGCTCAGCGGGGATGGACAAAGGGGTCAGGGGTGTTATAAATAAAAAAATCTGCCAATTTTTTGGGCAAAAAAGGGTTGCAGAGTGAACCAGTTATACCAGTTGCTGCCAAGGTGAAGTGTCACAGACATCTTTTCATGAAAAATCCTTTCCTCGGGATTTTTTCTCCTGAGAAGCTTAGAGGCCTCAGGAACAAAATGTAAACATTGATTATCTGCTGCTGTGGGATGCAACAGGTGCATCTGTGATTGGTCTCATGTGGTTGTTTCTAATTAATGGCCAATCACAGTCAGCTGGCTCAGACTCTGTCCTAGCCACAAACCCTTGTTATCATTCTTTCCTATTCTATTCTTAGCTAGCCTTCTGATGAAACCTTGTCTTCTATCCTTTCAGTATAGTTTTAATGTAATATATATCATAAAATAAAAAATCAAGTCTTCTGAAACATGGAGTCAGATCCTCATCTCTTCCCTCATCCAAGAACCCCTGTGAACACCGTCACAGGTGGGACCCCCAGCTCTGCCCTTTAGTGGACAAAGCTGCACTTTCCTCCTCCTCCGAGTCACCCTGGGAGCAGTTTCGGACCCATCGAGCTTCCCAACCTTGAGCTGATCACTTTTAATAAAGGCATTAAAAAGGAGAAAAAGTCTCCTGCCCTGTTTATTTCACCCGGTGTCACCCACCTACCCAGCCCCAGGGGCCACACAGCGCCTGAGGCGTCCTCCTCCTGTGCCACCCGGTCGGTGACATGGCCCGTGAAGTAGGGGGCGGCCACCTCACCGGTGGGGACACAGCATCAGCATCACCACGATGGGTGGTGACCCCTGAATTGAGGGAATGGGACTGGAAATTGTATCCTGACCACTGCCAAAATTGTGTGTTGAACCCCAAAATCAGATCCTGATTTCCCAAACTGGGTGCTCAAAACCTCTAAATTGGGTCCTGACCCCTCAAATTGGTTTCTGACCTCGCTCAAATCAGATTCTGCCTCCCCCAAATTGGGTCCTGACCCCTCAAATTGGCCTTGCAACCCCCCACGGCATCCTGTCCCCCTCCAGTTATGTCCAAAAAGCCTCAAAATCAGATCCCAAAGCCTCTCAAAGGGGTCCTGTTATGTCCAAATCGGATCCCAAAGCCTCTCAAAGGGGTCCTGCTATGTTCAAATCCTCCAAATCAGATCCCAAAGCCCCTCAAAGGGGTTCTGCCATATCCAAACCCACAAATCGGATCCCAAATCCCCTCAAAGGGGTCCTGTTATGTCCAAACCCACAAATCGGATCCCAAAGCCCCTCAAAGGGGTCCTGCGCCTCCGGTCGGGGTCCCCCCGTACCGAGAGCAGAAGCCGACATCAGCTCCCCACCAGCGTCCATCGCCCGCCCTCGGGCCCCAGCAGGGCCAGGAACCGGCGAATGGGGGGAGACAGTATCGGGGACACGGGGACCGGTGGGTTCTGCTGCGTCCGGTGGGTCTCGGTCTGTCCTTCTGGCTCCCGGTCCTGCTCCCGGTTCTTCTCGCCGGTGGTTCCGGGCAGTCCCGGGGGCCCGTGCGGGCCCCGGTGCTGCTCGCAGCGTGTCCCGGTCCGGACCGTGTCGCCCTCGGACGGTCCCGGTGTGCTCCCGATGCCGGCCCAGTGCCTTCCCGGCAGCCGCCGCCGTTTCCCGGAACGCGCGCGCGGGAATCCTCGCCTGACACGCCCACGCCTGAAATGGCGTCTGTGATAGGTCAAAGCGGAGGTGACATCATCGGTTGCCAGGCAGAGGGGGCTGGAGTGGGTTTGAGAGGCGAAGGAGGCGGTGCCCTGAGGGGGCGGGGTCTGGGCAGGAGGAGGCGGGGTCTGGGCGGGGATGGGGGCGGAGCAGGGCGGGGAGAGGGCGGGGCAGAGCGGGATGGGCGGGGGCTCGAAAGCGAAACCTTGACGGAGCTTTTGGGAGCTGGACTGGGAGTACTGGTGTGAACTGGTGAGTGCCCCAAGCTGGACTGGAGACATTGATGTGGACTGGGGAGCTGAGAGGGCTGAACTGGGAGCACCGTAGTCTGGACTGGGAGCACTGGTGCGGACTGGGGAGTGCCTTGTCTGGACTGTGGAGAGTCCCAGGCTCGACTGGGAGCACTGCTGGGGACTGGTGAGTGCCCTAAGCTGGACTGGAAACATTGATATGGACTAGAGAATGCCCCAGGCTGGACTAGGAAGTGCCCCAGGCTGAACTGGGAGCACTGGTGTGGGCTGGTGAGTGTCTTGTCTGGACTGGAGAGTGCGCCAGGCTGAACTGGGAGCACTGGTGTGGACTGGCAAGTTCCCCGAACTGGACTGGGACCACTGGTGTGGACTGGAGAGTGCCCCAGGCTGAATTTGGAGCACTGGTGTGGACTGCTGAGCTCAGGGGTCTGAAGTGGGAGCACTGGTGTGGACTGCTGAGCTCAGGGGGCCAGACTAGTAGCACCGTAGTCTGGACTGGGAGAACTGGTGTGGACAGGGGAGCGCCCCAGGCTGGACTCAGGAGCGCCCCAGGCTGGACTGGGAGCACTGGTGTGGACTGGTGAGTGCCCCAAGCTGGACTGGGAAGTGCCCCAGGCTGAACTGGGAGCACTGGTGTGGACTGCTGAGCTCAGCGGGCCAGACTGGGAGCACTGTAGTCTAGACTGAGAGCACTGGTGTGCACAGGGGAGCGCCCCAGTCCTAACTGGTTTTAACTGGTGTCTCCACAGGTTGTTGCTCATTCCCCGGGAACCCCACAGAGAGCACTGTCCGTACTGGTCCCACCATGGCGCTGCCACCCGCCGCTCTCCTGCCCAGTGTGCTGCTGGTGTGCTGACGCCCTGGCACTGGTGTTACTGGTGCCGCTGGTGCCGCTGCTGGCGCCGCTGGGCGTGCTGGGCGTGTGGCTCGAGGCTGCCCTGCGCTTGCCCATCCTGGCCGCGGCCACCCGGCTGCCAGCCCCTCGCCGTCCTTCCGGAGCCACCGCGGCCGCCGTCACGGCCGCCGCCACCCCCGCGGTGTTCGGAACCTTCCGGAGCCTCCTGGGGCCGCTCGGGGCCGGCCCGGGGCTGTTGGCGGCCGCAGCGCCCGCCTGGCTCGGGGTCACCCACGCTGCTGCCGTGCTGGCCTGGGCCGCGCCCCCAGCCCCCGGCAGCGTCCCTGAGACCCCCGGAGGCGTCCCCAAGGCTCCCAGCAGCGTCCGGCGCACTCTGGCACTGACCTGGGAGCAGAGGAACGTCCTTGGAGCTGCTGTCCTCTGCCTCATGCTGGCTGTCGTTGGTGGGTGACTGTCTTGGTTTAGGGCAAATCTGGGAGAAAACCTCCAAAAGGGGCCCCTCCAGAAAGCAAACCCACACAACCTGTCCCCAAACCAGTTCAGGAAAGATTCCTCAGAGAGAAGTGGGAAGAACCTGTTTATTTAACAGGCAAAGCACACAAAATGAACAATACCAGATGACAACATTCTTTCACCACTCTGAAAAAGATGACAAATTCAGAAAGTCTCTCTTGGGGGTGGTCGCTCTGTTGTCAGTCCCTCTGGTCCTGGGGCAGCTGCTGCAGCCACAAGGTGCAAACTCTCGGTGTTCCCAGGTCCTGGTCTGGAGCAGGCTCAAGTAGGTCCAAAAAAGGGAAAGGAGAAACAGTCCAGGGAAAAATTCAGACTGCTTAGCTAAACTAAATAATGAGCAGAAACAAAAGCAAGAGCGAAGCAGGAGCAAAGCAGAAGCAAGAGAAAAGCAAAAAGCCAAGCAAAAAGCAAAAGCAGCACCATCTGTGTCTGTGTCCCGCCAGCCGTGGGGGAGCGGCTGATAGCAAAACCAAAGCAAAACTTTCACTCTTCAGAGCCAGTCTTGAAAGCACAGAACATGATATCCAGCATAAACAGAACACACAGATGGGGATACAAACATCCTAACGTCACCTTAGGACGTTGACATGTGGTGACAGGCGTTGACATCCCCAATTTGGGCTCTGCAGCCCCAAATTGGGAACCCCCCAATCTGGGATACCCCACCAAATTGGATGCTGGTGCCTTAAAATTGGGTGTTGAGCTCCTAAATAGGTGATGACCACCCTAAAATAGAGTGGTGACCCTCCTAAATTGTGAGTTGACCCCTTCAGTTGGGTGCTGACCCTGCAAAAATGGGGTGCTCACTTTCCAAATTGGGTTCTGACCCTGCAAACTTGACTGTTGGTCCCCCAAAATTGGGTGCTGACCATCAAACTAATGGTCTGATGCCCAAATATGGATGTTGACCTCTAAGACCTGGGATCTTAAGGTCCTGATCTCCTATGTTTAGGTTCTGATCCATAAAATTGTGTGCTGAACCCCCCCAAAATTGGTACTGACACTTTAAATTGGGTGTAAAATCCCTAAATTTTTCACGAAACCCCCCAAATTGGGTCCTGACTTCTCTAAATTGTCTCCTGCCCAAATCGTGTCCCGCCTTTCCAAAATTAGATCCCCGCTCCCCAGACTGGATCCTGCCCCCCACAAATCAGGGTCCCCCTGTGTCAGTGGTCTCACCCGTGGTGATGCAGCCTCGGTGACACCCAGGGGAGATGGCGGGGCCGTACACCACCGGCAAGGTGCTGGATGCCATCGGGAGTGGGGACGGAGTCACCGCTGGAGCTGTCGGGATGGTGGCGGCTGCTGGAGCCACAAGGTGGGTTGGAGCATTCCCAGGGCCTGTCCCCATGTCCCCAACGTCCCCGATGTCACCGTGTCCCTGTGTCCCCACAGTGTGCTGTTTTCTGGCTGCCGGGGGTCTCTCTTCATGCTGTTGATGGCGCGTCTCCGTCAGAGCCTGAGCCTGCGGCTTTTTTCCCACCTGGTGCACCAAGACCTGGACTTCTTCCAGGGAACACCAGCAGGTAATGGGGTACGGCCCAGCCCCATACCCCCCGACCCATCCCACCTGTTCCATCCCATCCCAGCTAGTCTGTCACCCCAGTCCCATCCCCACCATCCCATCCCATCCCGTCCCGTCCCGTCCCGTCCCGTCCCGTCCCGTCCCATCCCATCCCATCCCATCCCATCCCATCCCATCCCATCCCATCCCATCCCATCCCATCCCATCCCATCCCATCCCATTTCCACCATCCCATTCCCACCATCCCATCCCATTGATCCCATCCCATCCCATCCCATCCCATCCCATCCCATCCCATCCCATCCCATCCCATCCCATCCCATCCCATTCCCACCATCCCATCCCATTGATCCCATCCCATTTCATTCCCACCATCCCATCCCATTGATCCCATCCCATCCCATCCCATCCCATCCCATCCCATCCCATCCCATCCCATCCCATCCCATCCCATCCCATCCCATCTGTCTGTTATCCCATCCCACGACTCCATCCCCATCATTCCCATTCCCACCATCCCATCCAATTCCATCCTATGCCATCTTCCTGGCTTCATTCTACTCCAGTGTTCCATCCTGTCCCCATCCCACTTTCCCATTCTAGCCACTGTTCTGTCCCCATTATTCTCACTCCCGTGCCTCCACCCTGTTGCATATCCCCAGCTGCCTCCCACCATCCCATCACCCCATCCCACCATTTCCTTTCCCACCATCCCATTTCCCCTGTCCTGCCCCATTCCACCCTGACCATCTCCACAGCCATTCCCATCATCCCATCCCACTGCTCCCCATTACATCATTCCCATCCCAAATGGGATCATCCATGATGGGATCATGGTCTCACCCACCACAATCCCAACCTCTTTTCCCACCCTGCAGCTGAGCTCCTGGCTCAGTTTTCCATGGAAGTGCCACGGGTGTGCAGGGCAGCACCGAGTGGAGCCAACCAGCTGCTGCGGAGCCTGGTGATGGCCCTGGTGGTGGGGGGGTTCATGGTAGGACTGGCACCGGAGCTGGCACTGCTGGCACTGCTGGAGGTGCCCCTTGGAATCGCCACCCGCCGCATCCAGAGCACCCGCAAACAGGTCAGGAGTAGGAGGGAAAGAGTGGGAGGGGACTGAAGAAAGGTGGGAATGGTGGAGCTGGGATGGAGGCTAGGGGAATGGGATGGTGGGGATGGGATGGGATGGGATGGGATGGGATGGTGGGGATGGGATGGGATGGGATGGGATGGGATGGGATGGGATGGGATGGGATGGAGAATGGAAAGGAGGATGATGGAGGTGGAAATGGTGGGATGAAAGGGGATGAAGACAAGGGGAATGGGATGATGGGGATGGGATGGAGAATGGAAAGGAGGATGATAAATGGTGGGATGAAAGGGGATAAAGACCAGGGGAGTGAGATGGTGGGAGTGCTGACATGAGGATAGAACAAAATGGTCGAGATGGGACTGGTGTGGATGAGAAGAGAAGGATGAGATAAGGTGGTGGGTATGGGATGAGACAGTGGGGATGGGGATGGTGGGATTAGGAGAATGGATGGGAATGGTGAGGGTGAGAGAGAAGGGCGTGGGATGGCGGGAATGCAATAGTGGGGATGCAGTGGGTGTGGTGGGATGGGATGTGGATGGTGGGCCCGGAAGGTGATCTGGGAAAGTTGGAGATCCCCTGTTGCTGCCACAGGCCCTTCAGCGATCCATGCTGGAAGCATCCGCCCGCACAGCCACAGGGGTGCAGGAATCTGTTGCCGCCATTGAGACCATCCGAACCTTTTCGGCAGAGGAGGAGGAGGAGGAGCAGCACAGATGTAACCTGGCCAAGGAGCTGAGGCTGAAGGAGCAGATAGAGCTGGAGCTGGCAATCTTCGTCCTTGTCTACAGGGTCAGGGGGGACTGGGAATGGGAACAGCAGAGAATGGGGATGCCAGGATCAGGGATGAGGACACTGGGAATGAGAACACTGGGACCAGAAATGGGAAACCAGCGGCTAAGATGGGGGCACTCAGAGTACAATGGGGACACCAGGAATGGGGACAACAGAACAGGGACATTGAGTTCAGGAACGGCATGGCAGGAATGGGAATGGTGACATTAGAAACAGGATGGGGACACTGGGATAAAGGTTGGGAACATCAGTGTGGTGGTGTTTGCAGGTCCCCAGGATGAGAAAAGAGACAAAATTCTTGACTTCATGTTTCAGAAAGCTGATTTATTATTTTATAATATATATTATATTAAAAGAAAATTATATACTAAAGAAAGAGAAAGGAGACATTAGAAAGCTAGAAAGGAATGAATAATAAAATCTTGTAACTCAACAGAGAGTCTGACACAGCTGGACCTGTGATTGGTCATCAAGTAAAAACAACCACATGAGACCAATCAAAGATGCACCTGCTTCATTCCACAGCAGCAGATCATTATTGTTTACATTTCGTTTCTGAGGCCTCTCAGCTTCTCAGGAGAAAAATCCTGGTGAAAAGATTTTTCAGAGAATATGTCTGTGATAGATCAGGATCAGGAATAGGGACATCAAGAGTAAGATGGGGACATCCAGAACTGGAACAAGGACACCAGGAACAGAGATGAGGCCACCAGGAACAGAGATAAAGACACAAAGGAGTGGGATGGGGACAGGCAGAATGGGGACACCAAGAGTGGGTTGGGGGCAGATGGAATGGGGACACCAGGAGTGGATTGGGGGCAGATGGAATGGGGATACCAGGAGTGGGTTGGAATGGGAGCAGATGGAATGGGGACACCAGGAGTGGATTGGGGGCAGCAATATGCCTGTCCCACCTACAGGTGATCAAACTGGCCATCCGGGTCATGGTGCTGGAGCCACCAGCAGCTCCGTGACGGATCCATCACTCCTGGGGTCCTCGTCACCTTCCTGCTGTACCAGGACAGAGTTGGTAACCATACCCAGGTGATCCCATGGAATGCACGTGTTTGTCCATCCGACCGTGCTTCTGTCCATCCCGGTGCCACCCCCTTCCTTCTCCCCAGGTGCTGCTCTACGGCTTCAATGAATTCCTGACCAACGCAGCTGCTGGACAGAGGATCTGGGAATACCTGGATCGGAAACCCGCAGGGAATGTCGGGGGGACGCGGGAGCCCCCCGAGCTTCAGGGCCATGTCACTTTTCAGAAGGTCTCCTTCACATATCCTGGAAATCCAGAGCACCCTGTGCTGAAGGTGGGTCTGGGGGGAGGTGGGGTTTCCCAGGGGTGGGAATTTTGGCATCACCTGCTGTCACAATCCGTCCTTACAAACGGGTTTCTTGATAGTTCATGGATTGATCTCAGGGTGCAAAAAAACCAATACGGCACAGGAGATTTGCAGTAATAAAACAAATGCAGCTTTATTGAATGACCACCACAAAATGCAGTAGAGGGATTAAGGGAGAGAAAAAGATAGAGAGAGAAAAGAGAGAGAGAGAAGGAGGGGGATATAGCTACCAAATGCAGAGACAAAATCCTTTGGTCCAGTCCAGTCGAGGATCCGCCTATTACGTCGGGGAGATCTCAGGGTTGCAGTCCATCTGGACCCCAATTATACTCTTTTTCGATGGGGGAAGGGGAATGGATTTTGCAACCGAGTCAAAGGTAGTTTATTGTATCTTCGGGAAGGAAAGAATAATGTTTGGAAAAGGGGTACACACAGTCCATGTTCAGCAGTGGATGTGAGCCATTGTTTTCGTGGTCCACTGCTCACACCTGCAACATCCATCTTGCTTTGGTTAGGTTGCCTCCCCCACACACCTCTCCCAGGTTGGGGGTCTCAGTCCCAGTCCTTGGAAAGAGTGTGGGGGGCCTTTTCGCATGGGGGTTTCATGTCTTGGTCTTTGATGGAGAGGCTTCTTACATCTCAGTTCGTCTGTCACGGCAGTTGTAAGACAAGTGAAGGGTCTTTTGTGGGGGACCACCCAAAACTCAGGAGAAGTCCAGCCAGGCAAAGAGGGGACAGCTTCCAAGGCTACTGTTGCAAAAAGGCAAGGTGCCCCCTTCTTCTTCTCATTGGGCTCAGTGTAGCATATAGTAAATACACCTGTGGACAACAGCTTAACAATGCTCTCAGGTCTCGGGGCCTTGTTGGCATGTGACTTTCTCCTTCAGAACCAGAGATTTTAGACAGTGGGGACTCTTCAGTGGTCCCCCAATGATGATGGTGAGGCAGATGAGGAATATGTCAGACAGACTCACACACCTGTCCCCATCCCACAGGACGTGAGCTTCGAGGTGCGCTCCGGGGAGGTGACGGCGCTGGCGGGGCCCAATGGCAGCGGGAAGAGCACGGCCGTGGCGCTGCTGGAGCGGCTGCGGGATCCTGGCAGCGGGACAGTGCTGCTGGATGGGATCCCGCTGCCAGAGTATGAACACCAGTACCTGCGCCGCAAGGTGGGACAGCAGAGACACTGAGAACACTGGGCATGGAATGGGGAAAATGGGGACAGGGATCAGGGGACAACTGTGATGGTGTTCACAGGGGTTTTTGGATGAGGGAAGAGACAAGGATTTGACTCCATGCTTCAGAAGGCTTGATTTATTATTTTATGATATATATATTACATTAAAAGTATACTAAAGGAACAGAAGAAAGGATTTCATCAGAAGGCTAGCTAAGAATAGAATAGGAAAGAATGATAACAAAGGCTTGTGGCTTGGCTCTCTGTCTGCGCCAGCTGGGTTGTGATTTGCCATTAATTACAAACATCCAACATGGGCCCATCACAGATGCACCTGTTGCATTCCACAGTAGCAGATAATCAATGTTTACATTTTGTTCCTGAGGCCTCTCAGCTTCTCAGGAGGAAAAATCCTAAGGAAAGGATTTTCCATAAAAGATGTCTGCAATAAACAATGAAATGGAACTGGGACCACAGGAGCATGGGAGCAGAAATGAGGATACTGGGAAGAGGATGGGGACATCAGGAATAGGGTGGGGACAACAAGAAATGGGATAGGAACATTGGGAAATGGGATGGGGATGAAAGGAATGGGGAAAAGTGGAAAGTCAGGGGTGGGGACACTGGGGACACAGATGGGGAGAATGGGATCAGGGATGGACACTATGGGGACACCAAGGTGGCATGGGGTCATGGAACAGGGGTGGGGACACCAGGAGCCAAGACAGCATCATAGGGCTTGGGGCTGGGGCAAGTGGTGCTGGTGGAGCAGGATCCCGTCCTGTTTTCTGGAACGATCCGTGAGAACATCCTGCTGGGGCTGGAGCACTGCAAAGAGTCAGAGCTGCGGGAGGCCGCCATTGCTGCTGGAGCCATGGAGTTCATCCAGGGGCTGGAGCAGGGCTGGGACACTGGTGAGAGCTAGGGGGATGGATGGGGCACCCCTGGGGCACATCCCCCTGATCCCAGGATCCTCTGGCAGCGATGGGAGAGCGGAGTGGGTGGCACATGGTGGGGTGTGCGGGGGATCCCTGAGGTCACATCCCACTGATCCCATGGGATTGCTCACGCAGGTCAGATCCCACTGATCCCATGGGATTGCTCACACACTGGTGAGGGAGTGTGGGGGGCAGGGGAAGGGGGGGGAACCTCTTGTGCTGGGATCCCACTGATCCCAGGGTCCCCCCGCAGAGGTGGGGGAGTGTGGGGGGTGGGACAAGAGGGGAGAACAGGGCTGCACCCCACTGATCCCCTGTGGTCGCTCCCACAGAGGTGGGGGAGCGCGGGGGGCGGCTGGCAGCGGGGGAGCGGCGCCGTGTGGCCCTGGCCCGGGCTCTGCTCCGGCGTCCCGCCGTGCTCATCCTCGATGAGGCACTGGATGATGGAGATGATGGAGCGGTGAGTGGGGTGGGATGGAGGGGGTTGGTGTGGATAGGGGTGTAGTTGGTGAAAATGGGGTATGATGGGATGGCTGGGATGGCTGGAATGGGATGGTGGGATGAGGTAGTGGCAATAAGGGATAATGATTGGCATGGAGTGGGAATGATGTGATGAAGACAGGGATTGGATGGGGTGGTGTGGGTCAACGAGGTGGAGAAATAGGACAGGATAGTAGGATGGGATAGAGACCAGGGGTGTAGGATGGCAGGAAAGTAGAATCAAAGGATGAAGACAAGGAGATACGATAGGGTGGGGTGGGATGGGGTGGGAATGAAGGGGATGGGAATGCTGGGATGAGGACAGAGATGGAGTGCAATGGGAAGAGTTGGAGTGGTAGGAGTAGGATGGGATGGGACAGTGGGAATGGGGATAGTGTGGGCAGGATGGCATAGTGGGCATGGGGATGGGATGGAGAACAGGGAGATGGTAAGAACAGGATGATAGGATTAGGGTAGGACTGAGAGTGGGATGGTTGGTGCGTGGTCACTGCGGCTCTGGCACCAACTAGGCATTGAAGGCAGTGTTGCTGACGTTTGAAGAGGTCCAAGAGCAGCTAACACCTGATTTTGAGAGGTCTTTGCCTGTTCTTGTAAGCCTAGCCCTAACTGTGCTACGCATTCATTTACAAGCCCTTGCCAATGAGCATTGAATAACAATTGCTGAGGCTGAGTAAAGATCAATTTAGCTATCCTCATGACAATCATTCACCAAAAGAAGAAGACTGGCATCAAAAATAAAATCTAACATCTGTTTGGCTGGCTCACTTTTCACTCCAAACTGACTAACAGTAGACCTCAGCTGAGACAGCAATTTCCAATCAAGGGCTGTAATAGTAGCCTGCATGCCCCCTCCTTCTTGCAGATTGAATACAACAGGACAAGCCAGCTGGGTAGCAGCACTGATAAGCTCCCCATCCCCCTTTTTCATAGCGTCTCTGGCAAGTGCAGCCCAGGCCAACCTCCACTCCCTTGCAATAGCCCCTGCTAGGTCATTTTCCGCCCCAGGGATCGGCTCATTGATTTTCGGGAGATTATCGGGTGGTCTTGGCCATAGTTCATGTTGTTCAGGGGGTGTGGAAGCCTCAGAAGCGCTCTGTGTAGCCTGGCTTAAAGCAGAAGAGGGTGGCGAAGCAGGTAATAAGACCGTCCTCATTGCAGGGGCTAATGGTAATCCCCTATCCTGATCGTACCCCCTGTCCTGATCGTAATCTTTATTACACCCATGAGCAGCGGTAGCCTGCTGGGCAGCCTCTTTCTCAGCCTGAAACTGCAATAATTCATTGCGAACGACCCGCCACAATTTACCTAACTTCTTGGCAGTTTTATCGCCCTCTAAAGTAGCCTCCCATAATAAATCACCAAATTTACGCCACTCCGTTAACTCGTGAACCGTATGGGGATTAATAAAAACTCCCCTATCGTAGCCATAAGCCAAAAGCCCTGGTAAATCCTTTTGCAAATCTGTCCCCTTAACCTGCCTTTTTTGTAAAAAGGCAGTCAATAAATCATATGCTGCTTGCCTTTTCATACCTAAAATCGTCAGTGCTGTTGCAGCCTCTTCAAGGTCCATGCAGCACGTATCAGTCGGGCTTGCCTGTACGACACCCGAGGCACGACGCGTCTCAGCTTCTTTTTTATCTGCTTTTTTTTTCTGTTCTCCGCGTTTTCTGCCGTCTCAGCTGCTTCTCAGGACCTGAGCCGTGTCTTCACTCCTCCATGGTGCATTGCCG
This sequence comes from Melospiza melodia melodia, assembly GCF_035770615.1. Taxonomy (NCBI): domain Eukaryota; kingdom Metazoa; phylum Chordata; class Aves; order Passeriformes; family Passerellidae; genus Melospiza; species Melospiza melodia. Next base: position 1,427,967 of record NC_086210.1, read on the forward strand.
TATCACGATCGGGTGTCACCATTTGAGGAAGCAAAGGGAGCTGACCCATCCTAATTGATCAGCATCGAACTCCGATTTATTGATCTAGCTTACACTCTTTTATAGTGGTGTTAATTAAGCTTATACATATTACAAAACCCGAGCTCATCATTGGTTGCAGATTACACACCAACCCCTCTTTGTTGCCGATACCTGTGGTTTTCTTGTTGAGACTAATACTTGCTTTTCTCATCCTGTTATTGACTTGTTATTAACTGTTCTCAAGGCCTCCATGTGTCCCTGCCACCACAGTGGTGACAGCTGTGTCCCCTCAGTGTGACTGTGTCGGTGTCACCCCAGGTGTTCAATCCTCTGAGGTTGTCTGGAGAACAGCAAGGGACAGTCCTTCCTGCCATCCTTCATCCCCTTCTCTGCTGGCCCCAGGTATGTGCTGGAGTGGGGACAGGAGTGTCCCCAAGTGCCACCCCTGTCCCTGGCTGGGTTCACAGTGGGATGACAGTGACAGTGGGGACGTGGTGGCAGGAACTGCATCAGGCAGAGCTTTGCCATGGCTGAGATGAAGGTGGTAGTGGCATTGACACCGTCCCAGCTGGTGCTGCGGAGGGACAACATGAGGTCACCCCTGTGCCGCAAGCCCGAGCTGATCCTGCGTGCCAAGGATGGGCTCTGGCTGCTGCTGGAGCCACTGGTGGGAGTGGCCTGAGTGACACGGGTCACCAGGACATGGGGACATCCCACAAGGCGGGTGTCACAGCCAGGGGAAGAGCAGGGAATAAATGGTAGCATGAAAGGGACAGTATCATGGTGGTGGTGGGGATGTGATGTCCTTGGCCATGGGACACCTCATGGCATGGACATGACAACCCATGGACTTGTCCCCTAGGCCACTTGTGTTGCCATCCATGGCCATGTCCCCCTGTAGAAGTCCATCCGAAAATCCTTCATTTTTGCCTCACAATTGTCATGAGAAAAGACTACCGAAGGGTTAAAGCTGTTGAGCCGGTTGGGAAAGAAAGTCTCCTGCTTATCTACTGTGTTCACAAGTGATGTTTGCAGAACACGCCATGCTGTACTCGAAGGGGGCATGCTGCCCTTTTCTGGACAATTGAACTGGACTTTCTTCCAAACTTCTGATCTGGCTGGGCTGAGCTCTGGGGTGGTTCCCCTCCGCTCCATAAGAAGACCCCTCTTGCCTGTCTCCAACCACCGTGACAGACCAACAGAGATGCGAATCCCCTCATCAAGGAACCAAGAACCCCTCTGGCACCCTATTGTCACCCCCATGGCACCCCCATGGCACCCCCATGGCAACCTCCTTCCAGAGACTGGGACTGTACTCCCTCCCAACTCAGGGAGGGGAAAAACTTAACGTACATGTGAGCATTCGGCCATGAAAACAATGGACTTCTCCCCTCCATGGAAACCTAATTTCAGTTACCTTCCCCCAACCAAGAACAGTATATATATTGGGGTTCAGTCCGACTGTCCTTTGAGTACTCCCCAAGACGTGTACCAGCGAGTTTCGGCGGCGGGACCCCGAAGACATCACGTTTTGGTAGCTATACCCCATTCCCTGATCTTCTTTCCTCCCTTTTTCCTTGTCTTACCTTTCTCTTCCCCAGATCCCTTAACCTAACACATATTTAGCTGTGGTTATAATCAATAAAACTGCACCTTGTTGATTTGTTACTGCAAAACCCCTGTGCCTTGTGTTGGTTATTTTTGCACCCAAAAATCATTCGTCACCCGTTTATTTCGGGCGGACCTTCACACCCCCATGTCCTCACCATGGCCATAGAGCCCCATGTCACCATCTCTATCTGTGACACCCCCCCATGCCCAATATCGCCATCCACAGCCATGTTCACACCCATGTCCTTGTCCCCATCCCTAACATGTCCCCACCCATGTCCCACAATGTCACCATCCGTGTGATATTTAAATGTCTTTATATTTACCCCAATGTTGGGTGAAGGGCAAAGAAAAATGAGAGAAAATAAAGGCCAAAATAAAAGCATTTACGTGTCCATGCTGGCTGAGGATCCATGTGCTTGGGTGGGTAGAAATGACCTGTTTAAAGAGGGATTTCCACTCCATTGTCTCCAAAATCCTGGTTTTTTGCCCCAGTCCATCACCATTTGGCTGTGGAAGATGCTGGTGGGCCAGAGAGAATTAGAATCATGGAATGATTCAGGTTGGAAAAGACCTCCAACACCATTTGGAATTGCTGGATGCCACCCGAAGCAATGATTGGATGCCAAAGGTCAGACTTTTTGGTGTCAAAAGTAAAAAAAATGTGCTGTCCCCTATGAAATTCTGATGTCAGTTTGCATCCCAATGGATTTTTCTATGGCTGTGTCCAAGTGCCCAAGGGAAGCCAGGAAGATGTGGAGACCACCAGCCAGGTGTCTTCCCAACATGGATCACCAGGACCATGGATGACCAAGTCTCTGCCTAGCGAGGGTCACTGTGGACTATCCAGTGGAGGTCCCCAACGGGGGATGGAGTTGAAGCAGCGCTCAAAGCTCTTCCTGTCACTGTAGGACACAAAACAACACGAGCACACACATTGCTGCTCTCAAGAGGGAGAAAAGGTGAGTTTATTTTCTGACTCCAACATTTATAGTTTTCTGAAAGTGACAGTGGATTGGAGGGTGAAAGTGCCACCTCTCCAATGACACTGGACAAACCAACAGTCCATCAAATTTTTCTTCTTCTAAAAAAGAATGCAAAACAATAAGTTATTTACAGAAACTGTGTGAGAAAATTTGCTACAAGAATGTAAACATCAGAAGGCCTAGAAAATCTTAAAAAATCAAGGCGACACTCTTCCTGCACACAGGGCACTTGTAGGGCATCCCTTACTGCTGCCTCCCTTGGTGTTGGGTCACAGCAGAGTTCTGGGAGAAGCTCTTCCCACACTTAGGACACTGTCAGGGCCTCTCCCCAGTGTGGATCTGCTGGTGGGTGACAAAGGTGGAGTTTTTCTTAAAGCCCTTCCTGCAGTCAGGGCAGCAGAAGGGCCTCTATTCTGTGTGAATCTGCTGATGCTTGAGGAGACAGTATTGGCTCTGAAAAACCTCTCCCTACACTCAGAACACTCATAGGGCCTCTCCCCAGTGTGGATCCTCTGGTGCATAATCAGGCTGGAGTTCTGGCCGAAGCTCTTCCCACATTCTCCACACTTGTAAGGCCTCTCCCTGGAGTGGATCCTCTAGTGCAGAATCAGCCCACTGCTCCTCCTGAAGCTTTTCCCACATTCCCTGCACTTATAGGGCCTCTCCCCAGTGTGGATCCTCTGGTGGACATTCAGATGGCAGCTCTGCCTAAAGCTTTTCCCACATTCCCTGCACTTGTAGGGCCTCTCCCCAGTGTGGATCCTCTGGTGCAGAATCAGGCTGGAGTTCTCGATGAAGCTCTTCCCACACACTGAGCACATGTAGGGGCATTCCCCAGTTTGCACTGTCTGGTGGATGATCAGGCGAGAGCTGTCACGGAAGCCCTTCCCACATTCTCCACACACAAAGGGTCGTATCCCAGTGTGGATCATCTGGTGGAGTTTTGTCAGTTTCTGGGCTGTTTAGGTGACCTGGAAAGGCCCGGGGTGGCCTTGGACAGCCCGCGATTCAAAGGACGAGAAGAGACTTCAGATCTTTTCTCGGTCTCGGCATTTATTAATTGTTTATCTAAAAGATTTTCTTTCAGCCCAACAGAGGTCTGCTCAGCAGCCAGCCATGAGCACACTGCGAGCCCCCGGGGCAGTCACCTATCTTTATACTCGAAGTTATGTATACAATATTTATCATTTTTCCCCAATACCTTTTACCCTTATTAACCAGTGCACTTTTAGTAATAACTAATCCCAAAGTGCCAACATCACCACAGAAGATGGAGGCCAAGAAGAAGAAGAAGAAGAACAGGACACGCCCCAATTCCTCCATCTTACTTCTTTAGACCACCCTGTACAGAAATCCTAAACCCTGTGTTTCACTCTAACTAACTTATCCCTTCACCATTTACCCCAGTGAAATCCTCCTATCCTCATACAGGTGTTGTCTCCTGTGTAGGATCAAAGTCCAGCCACCAGACACTTCTGGCAACATTCCAGAACTCCCGAGCCCCCCAAGGGTGGGCTCGGTCACTCTGCACCTCAGTCCTGAGGCACTGAGATCCCACATCTTAGCTCACTGTTTCCAGAGGTGTTGTTTGCTATATGCGACACTGAACTCGAAGGAGCACCCTGCCCTTTTTCCTGAACAATGGTCCTGGAATTTCTCCCCGCCTCCTGGCCTGGCTGGTTTGAGCTTTAGCGTGGTCCCTCCTCCAAGAGAAGACCCCTCTAGCCTGTTCTCAACCATCGTGATAGACAAGTAGAGATGTAGGCCTCTTCATCAAGGACGCGAGACATGAAACCCCTGTGTGAGAAGGCCCCCTCTCACCTTCTTCCAGGGACTGCGACTGAAACCCTCCCAGCTTGGGGGAGCTGTGCAGAGGGCAGGGAGGAAAGCTGCCCAGAGCAAGCACAGGTGCAGGCACTGGGCCATGAAAACAATGTTTCTCGCTTACTGCCTGGCTCGATTTTGTGTACCCCTGAACAGACACTATTCTTTCCCCCTTGTTGCCTTCTCAAGGCGTGGCGACCAGGTTCTTAGTCCAGCACGGTGGCCGTAACCCCAGGGTCACTCGGTCCATATGCTCCTGACACCAACGTGGTGGACAGCAAATGGCGTTTATTGAGGGGTCACAAGGATTTTTATAGCTTGGGCAGTCAGTGTCATTTCCTTCTGCTCACGTCCTGCTGCTCACGTCCAGGTACGGAGCAAAGGTCTGACTGCAGGGTGGGGGGGATGTCCTGACTGACCGTACAGCCCGACTTCTTCCGCACACATATCCCTAACTCTCCACGTTTCCCTCCTCCCTCACAATTAGTAAAAATCGTATAAAATTATAAAATGTAGAGGTTACAAAATTTCATGGGTTAGTAAAATTAGTATAAAATTTTAAGTGTGTTAGTAACTGGTATGCCTTAAAGTAATTGTCGGCGCTCGACAAACATAACGTTAAGCGTTTCTAAACGCTTTTTAATGAATAGCACCAGTTTGTTTAATATGCAAGGCCCAAAGATTAGGGTTAGTAAGATTATAGCAAGTGGGCTGTCGCCTTCTGATGCAAGGCGAGGTGACCTGGTTCCGAGGAAACGGCACGGCGACCCAAACTCTCCAGGGTCACTCGGGCCAAGAACACACACAGACACCAGTATGGTGGACGGTTCAAGACCTTTATTGTCCCGTTTCGTCGGGTTTTATACCGGGAAAGTTTTTTCCCTACGTCAGGGGGCTTTACTTTACTGTAATTGGTTAGTAAGGAGTAGAAAGTTACTAATGTTAGGGGGGACTACATTCTTGGGTGATCTCTTATCACTAGAAGTTAGGGGGAGAGGAGCTCTACTGCTTTCCGTAACATCGCGAGATTTTCCGAGCATTTGACCCTATCTACTACATCTCCCCCCCCTTTTTTACAAATGAACAAAGTAGTCATATACATGGGTACTGAGCTGAGGCATGGGGTTGTCAACAGAGAAAGGGGTTCGGTGAACCTGGGTAGAAAATCTTGTGACTGGCAGTGTTCTGTGGTCGAATTCACAGCAGTGAATTGCCGGCCTATGAACAGGATGTTGGCCCGTTCTAGGCGGGTCTGAATGAATGAGATCAGCTTGTTCAGCAGGCATGGTCTGAAGGTGACAGCTAAAAGCAGCATTGCCAATGGACCTGTTAGGGTAGAAATTAGGGTGGTTAGCCATGTTGATCGATTGAACCAGGACTCGAACCAACCCTGGTGGGCTTCCCTGTCTCTCTGTCTCTGAGCCAGTCTGTTTCGGAGTTCTGCCATGGAGTCTCTCACGACTCCCATGTGGTCTGCATAGAAGCAACACTCCTCTTTCAAGGCGGCTGTGGAGAGCATTATTAATAATTGGTTAGCTGAGAAAGGCCACACTGATATAATGCCACTGGTTAAACTGAAGGAGAAAAGTCAGCAGTCAGCAAGCTGAAAGGAAGAGTCAGCAGTGACCTTGCTGCAACATGAGGATAGGGAGTTGAGATTAGTCCTGAATACATCCTAAGAATATGTAGAAAGTATCAAAAGTAGAACCATAGGAATGTAGAAGTAGGCGTAGGTGCTGATATGTAAGCTGACCAATCCTGAGCTCAACTTTTGCAATATGTATGAAGCTCATTATTAACTGTATTTAACCCGCCGTACTGATCAATAAAATCGAGCCTGTGATGATCAAAATGATGTCCTGGTTCCCTTCCGTCGACAAATGGTGGAGAATGCGGGCATAACCGAATCTCTGCCCTTTTTCTCGGATTAAAAGAAAAAGGGATTACGCCACGGTCCGGAAGTTGGGTTTGGGTCCCAGCAGCCGGGACGGTGCCGGAATTTGAAGCACCCTTAAGGTTCACAACTGTGACTTAAGCCAATACGTGTCCGCCGGAGCCTGGAGAGCTGCAACAGCGCGCGCTGATTAATAGGTATGGATAGGCAAGCGGCATATGATTTATTTACCGCCTATTTAGAGCGGCGTGGGATAAAAGGGATAGATTTAAAAAAGGAGTTACCAGGGTTATTAGCTTATGGCCATGCTAAGGGTATCTTTTCTAATCCTCATACAGTTCATGAGTTATCAGAGTGGAGAAAGTTTGGGGAAATATTGTGGGATACAGTACTAGACGATGATAAGTCAGCAAAGAAATTCGGGAAGTTATGGCGGGTGGTGTATAACACGTTACTTCAGCAGGTCTCTGAGAGAAAGGCAGCAGAAAGGGCAACAGAAGCTCATAAGAGGAATATAGGGTATGGTCGTGAAGATGATCCCCTGGCACCCTCTGTAACTAAAGTACTTATGCCTAAGAGTCCCCAGCAAAGTGGTGTGGAGGATTTCTCTATAGGCGCAGTGGAACCGTCTGCACCTTTTCTGTCAGAGGGGGAGGGCGAGTCGGATGGTGGAGGTAGGAGCAAGCCAGCTTTGCCTCCGCCACCAGCTTCAGGCGGGTCGGATGGTGGGGGTGGGAGCAAGCCAGCTTCGCCTCCGCCGCCAGCTTTGCCTCCGCCGCTACCCCTCAATGAGCCGGCTCAGGTTACAGCTTCGGTGGGGGGGTCACCTCCCCCGCCCGAGGCGGCTCCAGCGGGGGGGCTGGTTCCCCCCCGCAGGCTGGCTCCGCGTGAGCCGGCTCCGGTTTCACTGTCGGCTCCAGCGGGGGAGGGGGGGCTCCCGCTTCCCCCGCGCGAGCCAGCCTCTGCTTCACTGCCCCCCCCGCGCGAAACCTCGGTGTCTGCACCGAAGCGCCAGCAGCATAGCACCCTTAAAGGGCCAGATCCCATCCCAGGGGCACACCGTGATCCATGGGGGGAGATGGCTAAACAGAGGAGGGAAGCTTGGGCTGCTTTGGCAAAGGAAGTAATGCAAATGGGGGATGGTGAGGCGGTGGAAATAACTTCTAGTCTTGCATGTCCAGTTACATACACACCACAGTATGATGCACAGGGGAACCTTACGCATAATATAGCAGAATATACTCCCTTAGATTGGAAGCTGTTAACTCAGCTACGTTCTACGGTTAGTCAGTTTGGAGTAAAAAGTGAACCTGTTAAGCAAATGTTAGATTATCTTTTTAATACTCAGATTTTATGTCCTAATGATTTAAGAGGAATAGTTCGGTTGATATTTACTCAGCATCAGCAGTTATTGTTTAATGCACATGACCAATTACATGGAGTAACAGTAAAGGAGCTGATGGGCTTAGAGGCATTTTTACGTACAGAGGCACAGATGATATTGGGAGCTCATAAACTTACAGAGTCTATGTGGTTAGTGCGTGCTGCAATAGATATGGTTAAAGAGCCAGGAGGGTTACCGGCTTATATGGGTATTAAGCAAGGAAGGGAAGAATCATTTGGAAATTTTATCGATAGAACAGCTACTGCTATAGATCGGGCTGGTGTTGCAGGGCGCTATTGAAGCAGGTGTGCTTTGCAAAATAGCAATCCAGCAACCCAAAGAGTGTTAGCTACTTTAGGGGCAAATTGGACTATTGAGGAAGCATTAGAGTGAATGGCATTAATGCCAACAGCTTCACAGGCATTTATAGCAGAAGCCTTAAAGGAATTAGGATTAGGGTTGCAAAAGCATAGTCTACTCAAAATCGGGTGTTAGCTGCTCTTGCTCCTCTCCGAAGAGGCTCACTGGCAGTCATGTAAAGAGGCTCGAGACCATTCATCAAGTGTTACCGATGCGGCAATGAGGGACAGACGCAAGTTGCTGCCGTGACATCAGAGACACCAGCTGCTGCCGTAACATCGCTGCCACCTCCTGTCTGCAACCCGCAACAACCGGGAGCCTCGGCTTGGACTTATCAGCAGCAGTAGACGTCACACTAATGACAAACCGGCCTGAGAGGATACCCACTGGAATAAAGGGTCCTCTTATACTAAATGGACAAACATGTGGAGCATTATTGCTGGGACGTTCCTCTATAACTATGTTGGGATTATTTGTTTTGCCTGGTGTTATCGATGCGGACTTTACAGGGGAAATACAAATTATGGCTTACACCCTTTATCCTCCGATTAAAATTACAAAAGGATAACGCATTGCACAATTGGTACCACTGTCACAAATGACATCAGGAATACAATCATTTACTGGGCAAGCACGGGATGAAAAAGGTTTTGGCTCTACTGGTGTTACACTTTTAACTGTGGATTTACAAAATAGACCAAAACAAAAGGTTGAAATTACCTATGGGCATCAAAGCATAACCTTTTATGGATTATTGGATACAGGAGCAGATACTAGCATCATTTCTCCAGAAGCCTGGCCACAACATTGGCCTCTATTTCCCTCATCAAACATGCTCACAGGAGTGGGAGGATTTACATTGGCAAGCAGGTCGCCGTCTTTGTCTGTGTGCATTGAAAATCAACAAATATCTGCTGTGTTTTCAATTGTTCAACTGCCTCCTACAGTTTCCTGCTTAATTGGAAGGGACATTTTAACACAATTGGGAGTGGTGTTAACTAATCAGCACCCTTTGGGGTAATTGCCATTGCTTGGACTTTCCCCATTCCACTCACCTGGAAAACGGATACACCGGTGATGGTTAAGCAATGGCCATTAAAAGGGGAGAGTCTTATGCATGCCCATGAATTGGTACAGGAACAATATACAAAGGGACACCTGCGACTGTCCACAAGCCCTTGGAATACACCTATTTTTGTAATCAAAAAGAAATCAGGGAAATATCGTTTGATACATGATTTGAGGGCTGTAAATGACCAAATGGAACCAATGGGGGCCTTACAGCCTGGTCTTCCAAATCCAGCTATGATTCCAGAACACTGGCCACTTTTAATTATTGACCTAAAGGATTGTTTTTTCACTATTGGCCTGCATCCTGATGACATGAAGAGATTTGCTTTTACTTTACCAGCAATAAATCGTGGGGAACCAGATAAAAGATTTGAATGGACGTCTCTTCCGCAGGGCATGCGCAACTCTCCCACTTTATGTCAACTTTATGTTGATGCAGCATTACAGCCACTACGTCGTAAATGGCCAGCAACTATAATATATCATTACATGGACGATATTTTGTTTGCACAGCAACAGCCATTCTCCTCTTTACAGATTAACACCATTAGAAATACTCTTGCTGCATATTCACTTGTTATTGCTGCAGAGAAAATTCAGACTACAAAGCCCTGGAAATATTTGGGATGGACTTTGACGGATCAAATAGTAATACCACAAAAATTGGAATTACAATTGGACATTAAAACTCTACATGATGCACAGAAGTTGCTGGGAGACTTACAGTGGCTGAAGCCTATTGTGGGAATACCAAATCACTTATTAGAAGCCCTACGGCCTTTGTTAAAAGGTGTGGACCCTACTACTCCTGTACACCTGACAAAGGAGCATCATCTTGCCTTGCAGCAAATTAGTAACTGTGTACAGCAAGGGTATGTGTCTTGTCGACAACTCGACCACCCCATTGACCTTACTATCTGGAATAGCCCTTGCCACTTGCTTGGTGCTCTCTCTCAGTTGCAAAAGAAAACGGGGGAGATACGGGTGTTGGAATGGTTATCACCGCCACTACAGCATAAGAAAACAATACTTTCAAAAATTGAACAATTGGCTGCATTAATCAAAAAGGGGCGTCTCAGAATTCTTGAAGTGGATGGTAGAGAACCTGCTACTATTAGATTGCCTATGGAAAAAGAAACCTTGGACTGGTACTTGATAAATTCAAAGAATTTACAAGAAGCATTATTGATGTCACCTGCTAAAGTAGAGACTAGTAAATTAGTGCCTAGAGTTTTGCAATGGATGACAGAATGGAACTGGATTACTCGACCTTTAAGAGAAGAAAACCCCATAGAAGGAGCTATTACAGTTTTTACAGATGCAGGAAAGAAATCAAGGCGTGCTGCTGTTACCTGGCAAGAAAAAGGACAATGGAAGCATCAACTCCTCACAGCAGACCCTGCAGATAGCTTACAAACTTTGGAATTGTTAGCAGTAGTATGGGCGGTGTCCAACTTACAGGAGCCTTTAAATGTGGTCACAGACTCTATGTATGTTGCAGGAGTAGTCAAACGAATAGAGGAAGCAGCAATTAAGGAAGTGAATAATAAACGATTGTATGAGTTACTGATACAGTTAAGGAAAGCTTTACGGGAAAGAGCAAACGGTACCCTTAAGCAGTATATTGAAAAACATCAAGATTTGACAGATCCACAAGCATGTTTGGCTAAGGTTTTGTATGTGATTAATCATTTATGCATTTTTGGGGAAGATGATACCCCCCCTGCAATGAAACATCATCCAAGGTCAGGTCAGGAAAATACTAAGGAAACAGAGGTCTGGGTTAAGTATAAGAACCCAAGTTCAGGATTATGGAAAAAACCTGCAAAAGTATTATATTGGGATCGGGGGTATCTTTGTGTTTCCTCACCTACAGGGCCTTTGTGGGTGCCTGCTAAGTGGACTAAACCTGTTTTTGATGCAGCCTCTGGTGGATCGCCTTATGGAGGAGGACAAGGAGCGACTGGGGAAGAAACTGCTTCTAGTCCTACGACCACTACTGTTACAATTGAAGGGGTACTCGGAAGCGGTGGACAGAGCACTGACACGTCACTACCGGACGGCCCAGGAGTTGATTGGTTTCATTGACTCATTATCAACTTTTCACTTAACAGATCCAGCGAAACTACATTGCCTTGACTGTCACAATTCACATTGTGCTGCCTGGATAGCTCTACGTTGTGGGGGTTGTAAAAGAACTTTTTGGATAGAACAATCATTATTACGGGATTTGTGGTGTCATACTTGTGAACACGAGCATACATGGGGAAAAAGCTGGCAAGATGAATTAAGGAGACAAACGGGGCAAAACGCATATATAGCTTTAAATCTTTATGAGTCTCCTGAACAGAAGGTTCTTGCTTATTATCGATGGGAAATACAATGTATTGTAAATAGAATTAAGGTTCAAAGTAAATCACGTATAGTTTCTATAAGGTGTAGGAAATTAGTACCTTTAACACAGCATTCAGTTGTAGGACCCTTCCAAGGGGATCCTGATAGAGCATTAGATTGCTGCATTGATAAGTTGCAAAAATTAAGTTTGCAAGTGGCAGGACCAGTGAAATTAGGAGCAGCAAGATTGAAGACAGATAAGAAAAAGAAGGCAAAAAAGGGAACGGTCTCATTTGAATAGGGGTATCAGTGATTGCTAATTAATTTTCTATGATTAGAACAATTTTACTGTTGTGGGACCCTCGGGAGGATATAGTTGTTGAGGAGGATAACGAACAAGAACTACGATTACGAAATAAGATACACCTTGTGTTAAAGAAAGACCTTGAGCTGTTAGCCTCATATAGTAAAAAGGCTGAAGAGGCTTTGCGATCACCACCATTGAATTGGTTGCTTTGGGTTGAAGATACACAATTTTATACTGGTCCTTACTTACATTCGCTTCCTTGTTATGTTTGCAAAAAGGATAAAGATAAATGCTATGCATGGGTAGCTTTGCATTGTGCAGATTGTAATCAGGTTTATTGGTATTCACAGAAGTCATTGGGATATTTATGGTGTACATCTTGTTTTGGAAAGTGGATTCGAAATCATATCTGGGTTAGAGCTCTTGAACAAAGTACTGGCCTGCCAGGACGGACAGGATTACAGCTCTTTGAGAGTGCAGAACAAGTGGTTATAGCATATCTTAGGTGGAAGTTACAGGAAAACCTTAGAATATTTGAAATTACTAAAGCCTCACGCATCATAGCAGCTCGCTGCAAAGCTGATTTGCCTTCAAACTTACCTCGTGCTGTACTTGTGAGCAAGGATGCTGATTTAGAATTAGATCAGTATATCCAAGAATTGACTCAGCCTTACAATAGACAATCTAGCAAACCAGGGAAAAGACAGCGAAGAAAGAAAAAACAACGTAAGCAGGAGGAAGAAAAGGAGAAGCAAAGTAAGCAGAAAGAAAAATGAGGTTTGTTTTTGTTATACTGCTCAATGCTGTAGCAAGTGAAGCAGTAGGAGTAACACACTTTAGTCAACCAAGGGAAAATTTATGGGTAACGCTTGCTAATCAAACTAACCAATCATCACTTTGTCTTAGCCTTGGAGGAGTCACTAACCCATTTCGAACATGCCTGGTGGGACTTCCGGTGTGGTCTCCTGGAGAATTTTGTAGTTTGATAAACAATCAAACCTTATGTATGTCTAACATGTCAAACATCACATTGCCGGTGCAACAAGGGTATACTGCAGGTCAGAGTGATGGCTATCGTCAATGCTTACTAATCCAATCACTTAACACCTCTTTGCATTCTCCTCCTGAAGAATTGGATCTTTTTGGAAGTACAAATGCCAGCATATCTAACACTACAGCTGGTGGATGGTTTAGCTTCAAACTTTCGGGTGCTCAGAATTTAAACCAACCTAAAGAAACATGGGCCACCCTAGATTCATCCCTGAATGTGAGTGAATTCTCTCCACAGCATTACAGTCAATGTAACGGCACAAATATCACAGCACCAATGAAATTACCCACAGGAATATTTTTGATTTGTGGAGACAGGGCATGGAATGGTATACCAGCTAAACCACAGGGTGGACCCTGTTTTTTGGGAAAATTGTCACTGTTTCATCCTAATGTGTCCTTGCTAATGCAGCTGAGTCAAAATTCAAACAGGAGAAAACGTAGCATACATGACTTAGACTGCAGCAAGATAAGAGATCCACGGTGTTGGGGCACATTCAAACAGGTGGTGGTTTCAACTATCTTACCAGGAGGATCTGCCAATAAAGCCATGAATTTAGCAAAACAACTAGGATGCTGGGCAAGGGATGAGCTGAACAAGACATCACAAATTCTAGACATGTTAACTGCAGATGTGCAAAGTGTTAACCATGCTGTTTTGCAAAATAGAGCTGCTGTAGATTTTTTGCTCTTAGCACAAGGGCATGGATGTGAAGAGTTCGAGGGAATGTGTTGCATGAATCTGTCTGATCATTCAGTGTCCATTCACACTAAGATAAAAGAGTTACAACAGGGACTTCACAAACTTAAGGAAGAAGACGGTTTAGGAATTGACGAATGGCTTAAAGGCCTGGAACTCGGACCGTGGCTGAGGAACCTTGTGATCTATGCTATAAGACTGCTGGGTGTAATTTTACTGTTTTTGCTTATTTTGCCTTGTATCTTTAACTGTATCCAAAACATGGTCAGCCGTACAATAGCAAAAACATGGCAAACTAATCTCCTTGCTCAAGAAGAAAACGGGGGAAATGTGGAGAGCATTATTAATAATTGGTTAGCTGAGAAAGGCCACACTGATATAATGCCACTGGTTAAACTGAAGGAGAAAAGTCAGCAGTCAGCAAGCTGAAAGGAAGAGTCAGCAGTGACCTTGCTGCAACATGAGGATAGGGAGTTGAGATTAGTCCTGAATACATCCTAAGAATATGTAGAAAGTATCAAAAGTAGAACCATAGGAATGTAGAAGTAGGCGTAGGTGCTGATATGTAAGCTGACCAATCCTGAGCTCAACTTTTGCAATATGTATGAAGCTCATTATTAACTGTATTTAACCCGCCATACTGATCAATAAAATCAAGCCTGTGATGATCAAAATGATGTCCTGGTTCCCTTCCGTCGACAGGCGGCACACAGGCCCCCTTGCTGCATGAACAGGAGGTCTAGTCCTCGCCTGTTCTGCAAGACCACTTCTGAGAGTGAGGAGACTGACTTCTCTAAAAAGGAGATGGATTTCTCGATCCTCTGCGGGTCCTCGTCAATTGTTGTCTGCAGCTGTGACAGTCTTTGGTGCTGGGTCGCTAGGGCTGAGACTCCTGTGGCCATTCCTGCTGCTCCTGGGCCTAGCAGCATTGCGACAGCTACACCTGTTGCTATTTCTCTTTTGTGGAGCCGGCTGGGCTCCCCGAGATGGCGATACACTTCTTCATCTGCGCGGCACAGGGCCCTAGGAACAATCAGAACTTGGACACAAAAGTCGTTAGAGTCATCGAATTTGGCAAGGAACACACACGGACTCACTCCAGATTGCTGGCAAACCCACATACCAGACACGGATGGGACTGCCCACTTACTGTTTTTCCCGTTGGGTTTGACAACTTCGGTGCAGACATTGCCTTTCCGCCTAGCTAGGGTTACATTGTCAAAGCATCTGCCCTTGCCTGTTACTTGACTCAGGGTGATTCCTTTGTGGGGGGTGTCCCCTCTACATTGGTTGGGTGCATCTGCTGTGGGGTAACTTAAGGGAGTGTTTAAAGCGACTCCTTTGTAAAAGGGAGGTTCGACGTTGTAACAGAGCCAGCAGGATTCGGTTAGGTTAGGGTTAGATTCGTTCAGGGATAGGAAGGTAGCTTCTAACACACGAAGGATTGGATCTAAATCTGACTCGGCTAAATGGTCTACCTGAAAGGACATGTGTGTGGAGTGTGGGGAATTGGGGTCTACCTTTGGCCGTCCTGGAAACAGGTCGGTGATGCGGAGCACGAAGGATGGGGTGTTCAGTGTGGTGATTTCTCTGAGCACCTTGTCACTACTAAGGTGTTGCGTGACCCACTTGAACGGCTGATGGGGGTTGTGGTCTCGGCTGACTTGCCCTCTGGCAACAAGCCCCAACAGCAAGATCACACAGAAACACCATTGATGCTTGGGTCTCACCCGTGCGGGTCTCTCGGGTGCTGCCTGACGGCTTGGTGGTCGGTCACTTTCCTCTGGAATCGGGATGTACGTGTCACGAGAACATCCCATGAGCAGGTCCTGTAAACAGAAACTCGCAACTCTCGTCAGTCTCATTCTGCTCGCTATGGAGGTCCGGCTTAATTGGCTTAAGTGGACACCACCTGATTTGCCGTCCCTTTTGACAGCTGCGTCGTGGCTCTTGATGCGAATGACTGACACGGTGCCCTCTCGTGAGGAGAGTGCTTCTTCCAGCATTAGGGCTGCTGCTGATGTTGACACTCCTGGTCCCCTTTTTGTGTGAAGCGTTAAAGCCACCAACTGAGTGCTTTTCCACGCCCGGGACTGCCCTCCCACTCCGTTCACTGGAGGGACTTCTTTGAATTGCCAGTGTCCGGGCCAATGTGCTTGGGGAAAAATCGTGCAGTCTGATCCCGTGTCTGCCCAGAACTGAAACCCTATGACGTAGGGATGCTGACTGCCGTAAAGGCGGCATGTCCCCCACACCATCAGGGGTTCCTTCCCTATTCTCATGGCCAAGGCCACCCAGGGATCCCACGCTGGGGCGTCCCCTGCTGTTCCCGTGACTCCGGCGCGGCTTGTGGCGGTGGGGGGTGCGAAAGCATTACTGGTGGTGGTGTGCAGTTCTGGCATTGCGTTGTAGGTGGGGATGTAAAATTGACTGCTCCCTGTGGGGGCATGGGGTACGAGGGCCCCCTGCCCCACTGGGGGTTGCTGTAGTTGGGCCGCTGCACATTCCAGATGGGAGGGGGCTGAACACGGCCCGGCCACCCCCTCCCTCCCCCGTTTCCCTGGGGCCTGGATCTGCATTCCACAGCTAAATGTCCCTTCTTCCCACATGCCCAGCACGGTCCCCTAAGTTCTCCTTCTTGTGGTGGAGCAGCTGCTGATAGGCACCTTGGCTGGGGGCAGTTTGCTGCCACGTGGCCTGCCTGGCCACACTCAAGGCATGCCATCGCACTGGTTATTGCAGTGTGGATCGCTGCTTGGATGGGAGCAAGGTGTTCCTCCTTTGCCACGTGTCTGATCATGTCGGCTATGTTAGCCCCAGGTGGCAGTGATCTTAAGATGTCCTTGGTGGCTGAATTGCATTGCTGGCGTAGGCAGTCTGCCAGCATGGGACCCTTCGCCTCTGAGGGTAGCGCAGAGAAATCTAATGCGGCCTGAAGCTTGTCCACAAACTGAGTGAAGCTCTCACTCTCACCCTGTTTTATGGTGGACCACGGGGCAGGTTTAGCCACTACTTTGGAAGCAGAACGAATGGCCTCTCGGGCAGCCCGGGTGGTTGTCATAACTTCATGGGCCCTTAATCCCTCAGCCTGAGCCTGGGGGGTGATCATAGTGGGGTCTTTACCCATCAATCTCTGTATACTGGAGCCGTGTAGTGCATGGTCAGGTCCCGTTATCTGGGCTAGCTCCTTCGTGCATTGATCCTCCCACTCTTGTTCAAAAACAATCATTCCTGCCCCATCGAAAATCATCCTACACGTCTGTTTGATGTCAAAGGGAAGCATGTCATCCCCCCCAAAAACCCCGTCTATGAGTGTGTTAACAATGGCAGAATTAATTCCCTTGTCTGCAATCGCTTTAATAATCGCCTGTACCTCTTTTGGATTCACTGGAGAATAGGTCCTTCTTTGGTTTTCGCCTGCCCCCCCTACACGGACAGGGAACACTAACTTAGCTGAAGGGGTGTACTTGGCGCAGGCTATCTTTATTTTTCGCCAATCTGTAAGCGGGATCTGGTCTTTCTCTGATGACCCCTTCACCCATGCAGGAGCGCTGTGACTAGAGACTTTATATGCTGTTGCTCTCCCTCTGTTAAGGCTAGTATCCAAACCGGAGCTCCCCAACTCCCTCTCGGACTCATCCCGGCTCGGGTCTGAGTCGGAGTCAGATGTGGAATGGCCGAGCGCTTCCGCGCTGCTCTGCCTTTTCCTCGGGCTCCGACCCCGCCCCCACCTGCGGAGGGCGGACCGTTCCCTTCCCCTGGGGTCCCCCGCCTCCTGCTGGGGGAGGTCCTTGCCTTATGTGGGCTTAATTTGAATAGAGCGCTCTGATTGGTCTCACCCTCCACCGCGGGGAACGCCCCCCCTCCCCGCTCTCCCGCGCATGCGATGTTAGGCGCGCTGACTCCATTTCCGCCCTTTTCCCCCTCTTCTCTTCCGCCCTGACCATGCGGTTGGTCGCCATTTTCGAGCCCATATGGCGGCGGAGAGATCGTATCGATCCGGGCGGTTTCTGACCGTCCCGCCGCTTCCCGCGCCTCCTCCGCCAGCCCCCCGCAAAAACACTGCACCCGTTGCTCTGCCTCCTGCGTCGGGTCAGCAATCGGCGGGGGGGAGACGGGTAGAGGGGCCGCGGTTTTGTCGAGGGGCTCCGGGGGAAGACTGGGATCTGGCGGGCTCCACGGGGGGGTTGGGGGGTCTCCCGGGGGTTCTGGGCTGGGGTTCGGGGGGAGGTTGGACGCGCCTAGCCCCCGCACATCCCCGTCTGCAATCTGATCACTTTCCGGGGTGGTCTGTGTCTCTGCCCCCACCCCTAGCTGCGGAGTAGCTATTAAGCAGCTTCTGGCAGCTTTCCAGGTTTCTTGCTCTTCTCGAGCTTTTTGCAGAGCCCGGATGACTCTGCCCCACGATTTTAGGGCTTTCCCCGAGCCCGAAGACATGGTATCCTCGGCCAGGGTTTTCGTACAATTATCCCACACGTCCGGGTGTAAAATATCCCCGGGGCTCTCTATAGCCCCCAGCTTAGTCAATCTCGACAATGCGAGAGTCGTATCTTTAAGCTTACAATCAATTCCCCATCGTGTGCACACTTCACTTATGACCTTTGTTATAGCTTCCATGATTCGAGGGCGTCCCCTCCGCTGCACAAGGCCAGCTGTGCAGCCGCCGTCCTCTGTCCAGGCGATTCCCGTTCCCCGAGCACTGGTTCGATCCCGGGTTTCCGGCACCACTTGTCGCCTTCTGATGCAAGGCGAGGCAACCTGGTTCCGAGGAAACGGCACGGCGACTCAAACTCTCCAGGGTCACTCGGGCCAAGAACACACACAGACACCAGTATGGTGGACGGTTCAAGACCTTTATTGTCCCGTTTCATCGGGTTTTATACCGGGAAAGTTTTTTCCCTACGTCAGGGGGCTTTACTTTACTGTAATTGGTTAGTAAGGAGTAGAAAGTTACTAATGTTAGGGGGGACTACATTCTTGGGTGATCTCTTATCACTAGAAGTTAGGGGGAGAGGAGCTCTACTGCTTTCCGTAACATCGTGAGATTTTCCGAGCATTTGACCCTATCTACTACAGTGGGCCTATTAGGGTAGAAATCAGGGTGGTGAGCCATGGGCACTGGTTGAACCACGACTCGAACCAGCTCTGTTGAGCTTCTCTGTCCATTTTTCTTAGGTTTAGTCGGTTTCTCAGTTCAGCCATGGAGTCTCTCACGACTCCGGTGTGGTCCACATAAAAGCAGCATTCCTCTTTCAAGGTGGCACACAGGCCTCCTTGCTGCATGAACAAAAGGTCCAGTCCCCGCCTGTTTTGGAGGACAACCTCTGAGAGCGAGGAAAGGGATTTTTCTAGGGAAGAAATGGATTTCTCAATCCTCTGCAAGTCCTTGTCGACAGTCATCTGCAGTTGTGCCAGTCCTTGATGTTTTGTTGCAAGGGCCAAGATGCCTGTGGCAGCGCTGGTAGCTCCTAAACCGAGGAGCATTGCGATGGTGATGCCTGTTATCACTTCTCGTTTGTGGAGCTGGTCAGGTTCCTCGAACAAGTGGTACACCTCTTCTTCCTGGTGATACAGGACTCTGGGGACAATTAAAACTTGGACACAAAAGTCAGTAGAATGATCGAATTTGTCAAGGAGTACACATGAGCTTACCCCGGATCGTTGACAGACCCACATTCCCGATGCAGCTGGGATCACCCACTGGAACTTCCCTCCCTTAAGTCTGACGAATTCCCGGCAGACGTTGCCCATCTGCTTTGCCAAGGTTGCATTGTCAAAGCATTTGCCTTGGCCCGTAACCTGACTTAGGGTGATGCCTCGCTGGGGAGTGTCCCATCTGCATTGGCGTGGATTGTCTGACTTTGAGAAGATGAATAGGAGATCGAGGGCAACACCTTCGGAAAAAGGCGGTTGTGCATCATAGCATAACCAGCATGACTCTGTGAGGTTCGGGTTGGATTGGTTTAACGATAAGAAGGTAGCATTTAACACGCTTAAGAATGGATTGGAGAGGGTTGGTTTGGCTAAGAGATTGGATGGGGAGGAGGTTAGTTTTAGCATCTGTGTTTTGTGGCTAGAACTGCTGTTAGCTGTGATCCCCTTCCTGGGTCTACTCATTGCTAGAATCGGATTGGGTCCGACTGATTGGGATATTGGAGGTGGGAATCTGATAATTTGCATGTTCACCCAGATGCAGCGAGAGAGATAAATAAACGCTGTCCACACTTTGCCCGTGGCCCAGCCATCATTGGTTGCAGGATTGTCATTATGTAGCCTGTGCAGGTGTGCTGTTTCCTGCCTTGGAGCAAAATCACGTACCCACCCATATCAAATTTTGCTTTGAGACAGCTGTGGGGAGTATACCTAATTTGCAGGAACTTATCAGGCTGTTGTGGTTTCCATCTATTGCTTGTCACAATAGTTTCACACCCCCAATATCCACAATATCCATACCCTGGGTAATTACAGTAATTTTTTCCTGGGTTGGAAGCAGGGCACCAGTAGGTCTGAAATAATGTCGTCTCCTCAAATTTGGGGTGCCCTGTATGCGAGGGAAAAATGTCTTTTAGCCTGAACTCGAAAGATGGGGTGTCGGCTGTAACAATTTTTTTGATGACCCCCTCACCTGAGAGATGGCGTAGAACCCACCTGAATGGCTGGTGAGGGGGATGTTTTGTGTCTGCCTGTCCTCCACCTGCTAACCCTAGAAACAAGATCACACAGAGATACTGTTGCTGCTTTGATTTTGATGGTGCGAGCTTCTCAGGTGATGTCGGGTTGCTCGGTGGTCTCTCTCTCTTTCCTGGTAGTGGGGCGTATGGGTTGCAGGGGCGTCCTGACTGGGGGCAGTTTACTGCCACGTGGCCTGCCTGGCCACACTTAAAGCATGCCATCACACTGGTTATTGCAGTGTGAACTGCTGCTTGGATGGGAGCTAGGTGTTCTTCCTTTGCAACATGTCTGATCATGGCAGCAACATTGGACCCAGGTGGCAGTGATCTTAAAATGTCCTTGGTGGCTCAGTTGCATTGCTGGCGTAGGCAGTCTGCTAGCACAGGACCCTTCACCTCTGAGGGTAATGCAGAGAGATCTAATGCTGCCTGAAGGCGGTCCACAAAGTGAGTGAAGCTCTCATTCTCACTCTGCTTTATAGTTGACCGTGGGGATGGTTTGGCTATTACTTTGGAAGCAACACGGATGGCTTCTCGGGCAGCATGGGTTGTTGTCATAACCTCATGGGCCCGCAGGCCCTCAGCCTGCACCTGGGGGGTGATCATAGTGGGGTCTGTGCCCATTAGCCTCTGTATGCTGGAGCCGTGCAGTGGATGGTCTGCCCCTGTTACTAAGGCTAGCTGCTTTACACAATTGTCCTCCCATTCCTGTTTAAAAACGATCATCCCCGCCCCATCGAAAATCAGCCTGCAAGTCAGTTTGATATCAGAGGGAAGCATATCATCACCTCCAAAAACGCTGTCAATGAGTGTGGAAACCATGGCAGAATTAATCCCCCTGTCTGCAACCGCTTTAACAATTGCCTGCACGTCTTTCGGGTTTACCGGGGAGTAGGTTCTTTGATTTCCGCCTGCCCCCCCACACGGACCGGGAACACCAGTGTGGCAGACGGAGCCCACTACGCACAAGCCATTTTTATTTTCCACCAGTCTGTAAGCGGGGTTCGATCTTTCTCTGATATCCGCTTAACCCACGCAGGAGCGCTGCAGCTAGTGATCTTGTATGCCGCTGTTCCCTTTTTGTTAAAGCTCAAGTCAGTATCGGAATCGTCCTCTGACCACCTTTCGAGCCCGTCCCAGCTCAAGTCAGAGTCCGAGCCGGAAGCCGACTGCCTGGAAATTTCCGGGCTGCTCAGCCGTTTTCTCGGGCTCCGACCCCGCCCCTTCCTGCGGAGGTCAGGCCGTTCCTTCCCCCTGGGCTCCCCCTGCCTCCTTCTGAGGGAGGTTCTTGCCCTATAGGGACCTAATTTAAAATGAGCGCTTTGAATGGTCTTACGCTCCTTCTCGGGGGCCGCCCCTCCTCCACGCTTGCCCACGCTTGTGCTGTTCACCGAGCCTTCTGCATTTTCACCCCCCCGTGTCATCATTCCAGCCCTGGTCACGCGCTCCAGCACCATTTTCAAACGCATATGGCAGGGGTGCCTTTTTATCAACCGCGTCGGGGTCCGATATTATAGCAGCATTCCGTGCCTCCTCTGCTAGCCCCTGCCAAAACGTCTGCGTGCGCTCCCCCCCCCCTGATGGTGAGTCTGGTCGCTGAGGGGGTTCCGGCGTTCGCGCCTCCGTGCACCTGAATGGGTCAAAGTCCTCCGCGGTTTGCGTCGCTGCTCCTACTCCCAACTGCGGCATGGCTAATAAACAAGTTCGCGCGGCTTTCCAGGATTCTTGCTCTTGCCGAGCTTTTTGCAGAGCCTGGATAACTCTGCCCCACGATTTGAGGGTTTTCCCTGAGCCTGAGGACATGGTTTCCTCGGCCAGAGCCTTCGTGCAATTATCCCATATCTCCGGATGGAGAATATCTACTGGGCTTTCTATAGACCCTAGCTTTATCAGTCTTGGCACTGCGAGAATAAAATCCTTAAGCTTACACTCAATACCCCACTGAGTGTGGATCTGACTTACGACCTTCGCAATAGCGTCCATGCTCCTCACTGGTCCGGGGGCATCCCCCCCGCTGCACTAGGCCAGCTGTGCAGCAGCCAGTTCCTCGTCCAGGCGATCCCCGAACCCCGGGCGGTGATCGTGTCCTGGGTTTTCGGCACCACATATTGCCTTCTCAAGGCGTGGCGACCAGGTTCTTAGTCCAGCACGGTGGCCATAACCCCAGGGTCACTCGGTCCATATGCTCCTGACACCAACGTGGTGGACAGCAAATGGCGTTTATTGAGGGGTCACAAGGGTTTTTATAGCTTGGGCAGTCAGTGTCATTTCCTTCTGCTCGCGTCTGACTGGGTGCGGCCAGGTACGGAGCAAAGGTCTGACTGCAGGGTGGGGGGGATGTCCCGACTGACCGTACAGCTCGATTTCTTCCGCACGCATATCCCTAACTCTCCACAGCCCCTGAAGAGCTTTGTTTCGGTTGTGAAATTCATTCCCCCTTCCCCCAATGAAAAATAGTATAATTTGGGGTCCAGATGAATTGAATTGTGCCTCCAAGATCTCCCCGGACATGGCCTGGCAGACTCCATCGGCTGGATCCCAAAGGATAACTCAGCATCACGTTTGGTAGCTATAACCCACCCCTCCTCTTCCTCCCTCTTTTCCTTATTTTCTCCTTTGTTCCCCCGGTTCCCCTCACCAATGCATTTCTGTTGTGGTTATTTCAAGAAAATTGCACTTGTTGATTGTTACTGCAAATTCCCTGTGCCCACGTTTTTTTGTGGTTGTGTTGGTTTTTTTGCACCCTGAGATCACCCCTACGAACCATCACATCATCCATTCACTAGGACGGATCATGACAAATGGTCTCCATGATTCTACGGGGCCTTGCAATGTCACAATGATCTCCATGGATCCACGGTGCCCCTCAGGATCACAACGGCCCTTTGGCTCCATAAGGCCCTGAAATGCAGCAATGGCCTCTTGGTTCCACAAAGCCCCGCTGCTTCACACTGGCCCCTTGGGACCATGCAGCCCAACAGAGCCGCAATGATGTCCTTGTTTCCACGAGGCCCCACAGTGTCACAATGGTCCCTTGGATCCATGGTACTCTGCAGTGTCACAATTGCCCCTGCGTGTCACAAGGCTCAAAAAAGTCACAATGGTCTCCATAGTTCCTCAAGACCCCACAGTGTCACAATGGCCCCATGGATTTCATGGTACTCACAGTGTCACAATGATCTCCTTGGTTCCACAAGTTCCTACAGTGTAACAGGCTCCACAAGGGCTTGCAGTGTCACTATGGCCCTTTGGCTCCACAACGCCCCGCAGTGTCACAATGGTCTCCATAGGAAGGAAACAAGTGAGCCCCAATGTGCAGGGGCAGATGAGAGGCAGTCACCAGAGGCCAAGGCTAGCCAGACTTGACTGTATTAGCAGATTTTATCTGGGAGCAATCCGTGGATATAGGGAATTTTAGAGGTGGAATCCTAATTTCAGCCATGGGAGGCTAGACAAGAAAGACAGTTCTTTTCCATAGGAATAAAAGCACAGAGCCCCAGTGCCTCATGGTCAGATGGGAAGTGGTCCTTGGCATGTCTAATTCAGTGGGACCTGTCAGACAGCCCCCAGGAGGCCAAACCAGGCAGACCTGTTCCATGTTCCCCTGATTTCATGGAGTCCCATACTGTCACAATGGTCCCCTTGATTCCATGAGGTCTTGCAATGTCACAATGGTTTCTTGGTTTCATGAGGCCCACATGGCTCCATGCGGTTCTGCTGTGTCACAATGGCTCCTTGTTCCTATGGGCCCCACAGTTTGATCATTGACCCTTGCTTCTATAGGGTCTCTGAGTTGCACAATGGCCTCCTTGATTCCATGAGGTTCCATAGTCTCACCGTGGTGTCCTTGGACCCACATTGTCACAACTGACCCATGGTTCCATGAGGTTCCGTAGTGTCACCATGGTCGCTGTCAGAGGCTGGATGAGATCGACGTCCCGAGACACCTTGGGATGCTCGGAATGCCCGTGTGGGGCCAGGGCCAGGTCAGGCCTTGGTTTGTGGTGGGACAGAGCCCCGCTCCCAGCCCTGGCCTGGCAGAGCTGTCAATCACACAGCAGGGGGTGATGTTAACCCAGCTCTGCTTAGCCCAGCTGTTAATCAATCAATCACACACTAGCAGCTGGTGCTACCCTGGCTCTGATTGGACAAGCAACTGACAGTCCCACCCAGAGGCGGGCTCATGAAGGCCCAGGGGGTTAAAAGCCGGAGCACAAGGCCAGACCATGGTCTGGGTCCTGCCTTCTCCTGGGGTTCCTTTGTGAGCAATGCTGGAACCTGAGCAGTTGGCACCTATGTGTGTGTCTTTCTATGGATCTTCTGTCTTTCTGTTGTTTGCTATTTCTTCTCCTTCTAATCTTACTTAGCTGGAACATTTTTGGGTAACTTAACATCTTAAGGGATAAAGGTTTTTAGATTAAATTTGCTAAGTTATTGAATTTAATGCTATGATAAGGGTTTCATATTGAAGCGGATGTTGTATTAAACCCTTTGCAAAAGTTCCTTGATTGTCTATATTTTGCCAATAATATTTTGTGTCATTTTGACCTCTTAGCTACATTGATCAGAGCATGGTGCTGGTATCAGTGGGCTGTGGGTTCAACCCTGTGTGGGCCATTCACTTAAGAGCTGGACTTGATGATCCTTCTGGGCCCTTCCTACCAAGAATATTCTTTGCATCTGGCCATGTTGATAATATCTGGTTGGTGTTTCTCCTGTGCACCAAATTCGAGTCAAGGAACCTTTGGTTACCCCCAGCATTTCAGTGTTCTGGGGTGTTGCAGCCCTGCAGGCTCACAATGGCCTCTTGTTTCCATGAGGCCCCACAGTGTCACACTGGCCCCTTGGTTCCATGGGCCCCAACAGTGCCACCATGATCCCCTTGGTTCCACAACTTCCCACAGTGTCCCACTGGCCCCTCGGTTCCCTGAGGATCTGGAGTGTCACACAGGTTTATGCCATTTGTCCTTGCTGCCCTTCACATCCCCCTGGCCCACAAACAGCCCTGAGCCAGACGTGAGGGACAGGCCCTGCTGTTCCAGGCTGGGCTCAGGACTTGGCCTTTCTGCTTCCCCCAACCAGCCCAGGCCTTGCCCAGCACTGCAGTTCCCTGCTCCGAGCCTTGGGCTCCCTGCAATCCTGGCCTCAAGGATCTTCTCTCAGCAGTCCCTGGGCAGCCTTTGGCACTCCCTGCCCTCACTGGGGCCCAGCCATGCTCCAAGACACTTGGAGTTTTGCTGCTGACTCCTTGAGCAGCTTCTTCATCCTTCTCTCTGTGCCTGAGGCTCCTGGACCCAGCTCCAAACCCACCATGGGGATCATGAAAATACAGAATGCCCTCGGGGGCTCTTTGTCTCTCTTGCATTGTCTTTGAGTCTCCAGGGCTTGTGCAGTGATTAGAGTCAGTTTGGAGTTCTGTTCAGGAGGATAATTTCAAAGTGCACCTCATGATTTTTAGTTTTTTAATCACGAGTATTTTTTTTTTATTTTTCAGTTCAGAGAAAAGGTAACTGAAGCTTTCCCCAAGTGATCTTGATGCTGAATGTCTCCTTAGGAGGTCTGGGTGCAGAGAAGAATGACACCCTTGCAGGCTGACTCTGTTTGGACAACCTGCTCCTCATCCCCAGCCTCACCATGTCTGACATCGTCCACCTGGGATTAACATCCCAAAATATAAAAAAAAAAGTAATTTATTCTTTATTTTTAATATTTTCCAATTAAATGTATTAATTGTATTTATTTCTTATTTGTAATAATAGTTGTTTCATTTTTGTTACCTAATTTTATATTTATATCAAAAATCTATCCGTGTTTAGCAACCAATAAAATTAATGGTAACTGCTTCTAAGTATCACAATTCCCTTCATTCACTAATTCACCTCTATTGGTTATTAATTTTTCCTCTATGCTAATTCGCCCTATGTTTAGTCCTTTTGTAATGTTTTTAATCCTGTTTTTCTCACACATGGTTCAAGGGGGCACTTGGGCTTACACGGAGATCATTTTGGGGCACATTTGGGGCAGTTTTGGGTCTGGGGAGGGAATTCAGAGAGAACTTGAGCGTCGGGAGAACACTTGGGGGAGCCGGGTGGGAAATGGGGGGTGGGGGGAAGCACTCAGGGATTCTGAGGGACAATTCGGGGCCCAGGGGACCCCTTGGGGATGCAGGGAGACCCTTGGAGATCAGGGAGGGGAATTTGGGGCCCTTCGGGGTCCGGGCGGGCCCTTGGGGGGCTCTAACGGGGCTCTCTGGGCGCGGGGGTGAAGGCAGAGCGCTAATGGCGCCCTGCATAGCGCGGGGGTGACGGGAAACGAAGTCTCGGCTGCATTCAAACGCCACGAACGCCGCGGAGCATGATGGGAGCTGTAGTCCCAGAAGTAGCTCCACTGCAGCACTTGGAGGTCCGGGGAGCCAGTTGTGGGTGCGGGCGGCCACTTCGGGTCCTCAGGGGGCACCTTCGGGGAACCTATGGTGCCGGGAAGCCCTTGGGGGACATCAGGAGAGTCGGCCCCTTTGGGGCACGGAACATGACGGGACTTGTACGGCCGGAACAGGTTATGTCGGGGCTCTGGGGTCGCAGGGCATATTGAAGATGGTGGTCCGGCTACAAAGATGCTCTACGGTGCGCAGAGCATCACGGGAGATGAAGTCTCGGCTGCAATGGCGCTCAGTGGATGCCGCGGTGCATGATGGGAGCTGTAGTCCCGAAAGGACCCATTGCTCACTGTCATCCTCCCCAGCCCATTCCATCATTCCAGAGGCTGGTCCATCACAGGGGATGTCCTAAATCCACTCGGTGCCTGCTTCTTCCCCAGGTGTCTGTAAGGTTGCTTTGGCAATGAGTACCACACTCTGATTAAATTCTTTCATGGGGCACCTGTGCCCATAG
The DNA here is from genome assembly GCF_035770615.1 of Melospiza melodia melodia. Classification (NCBI taxonomy): domain Eukaryota; kingdom Metazoa; phylum Chordata; class Aves; order Passeriformes; family Passerellidae; genus Melospiza; species Melospiza melodia. The sequence goes on from NC_086210.1 coordinate 1,455,070, forward strand.
CACCCATTTCCAAGCTCAGGACAGTGTCCCAGGCAGTGACATGGGACACAGGGTCTGTCTGCAGTCATCCAGCGGTTGTTCTCGCCACCACAGGCACACAGCACTTGTCGTGGTGGGTTTGGGGTATAGTCAGTCTGCCAGAACTCCCCACACTTATATTCCAGCCCTCAGGAGCAAAATCCTCCCCAAAAAGGTTTTTTATTTGGGAGGTCAAAAACTCTTTATTTGATATTTCTGAGCCCAAATCCTCCCTAAATGAGTGTTTCTTAGCTCCCTAAACTGGTATTTCAGACACCAAAATATCCTTAAATTGATGTTTCTCAGCCCAAAATCTCTCCAAATTGCTGCTTCTGAGCTAAAAATAGCCCTAAATTGCTTTCGTTGACACTCGGAGCTCCCTAAATATTTTTTTTTCCCCGAGCCAAAACCCTCCCAAAATCAGTGTTCTGGAGCCCCAAGGCCCCACAGAATTGCTAATTCTCGGCCCCAAAGCTCCTGAGCTCACCATTCTGGCCCCGAAGCTGCTGACACAGGGGTTTCTAAGCCATGAAGTTCCCAGATCAATGTTCCAGAGCCCTGACGCCCCTCACTCACGCCCTGTGCCTGGTGTGCCATCAGCCCGTGGGGTTCATCTCAGCCAGGGAGGCTCCGGGAGCGATGGGCGGGGAGCGCTGGCTGTGCCCATTTCCCACCCCCAGCCAAGGAACCGCTCCCTGACCGGAGCGGGGAAACCTCATTTAGGGGAAATCGGTGTAAAACTGGGAAAGGAGCTGCGGGGAGAGAGGGAGGAGCCTGTGGGGGCGGGAACGGGTCGGGCACAGTGAGCTAGTGAGCTGTATCTATCCCAGTTTTTAAGCAGTGCTTGCGCCCCAGCGCAGAGCGGCTTCTCCCCTGACCTGTCCCAGGTAAGCGCCTGCCCCTTGCTCCCGGGTTTCCTCAGGGCTTGCTCCTTCTGCTCCCGAAACTGATGTTTCTCAGCCCAACAGTTCCCTAAATCGCTGGTTTGGAGCTCCAAAGCTCCCTAAATAGGGACTACAGAGCCCAAAATCGGCTTAAATTGTTTTTTTTGGAGCCCAAAAGCTCTCTAAATTGTTGTTTTTGCTCTGAAAATATCCCCACATCACTCTCCCTGATTCCCAAAGCTCCCAACATGACTTTTTCTCAGCCTTGAACTCCCCAAATCAGGGTTTCATAGGCCTGTGTGTCCCTAAATTGGTGTTTAAGAGCCCCAGTGCTCCCTAAATCAGCATTTCTGCACCCAAATGCTGTTTCAGGTCCCAAAAACGTTGCCAGGTGGGTGAGCCCCAATGCTCCTGAGACTCCTGTATTCTCAGCTGTGAACGTCCCCAAATACCAATTTTTGAGGCCAAAAGTGCCCTGAAATGGTATTACTGAGCCCCAAGTGTCTGGAGACTGAATTTCTGAGCTCTGAAGTTCATTAAATTGGTGTTCCTGAGCCCTGAAGCTCCCCAAGTTGCTTTTCCTGACCCGCAGAGCTTCCTGAGTTCCCTTCATCCTGAGCTCCAGGTCAAAAGGCAGCGCTTGGGAGAGGGAGCACACGGGCCAGCAGCCAAACAAGGCAGCAGCACCCGGGGCTGTGTGAGCAGGAGCCCCGCCAGGGGAAGGGCTGATCCCTGCCCAGCGCATTGACACCACACCTGCCCAGCCACAGGGGGCTGTGGCACTCAGGAACCACTGCCCTGGAGGTCCCTGGGGTGGCAATCCTCCTCCAGCTGTCCTTCAGTCCCGGTGGAATTTCCTAAAGAATATCAGTGTCTGCAACAACAGAAGCGTGACCCTGCCCAAACAGAACTGTCTGCAGCAGAGCAATCAGCAATCTGCAGCCACCCCTCTGGGCAAGGCCAGTGCAATCACTGTTGGCCATGCACAGCAGTGACACCCCCTCCTCACAAGGCCTTTCGGGCAGTGACCGTCCCTGGGCTGGGCACTGCTGAGGGCCCTCAAGTGCTGAGTCCAGTTCTGCCAGAGGGGATTGAGTGGGAAAAGCTCCCTGGACCAACCTGGGGCCTTCACTGAGTTTTGCTGAGGCCTGAAGGAGCCCTGCTGCCCTCCAGGGCCCCCAGGGCTTTCAGTGTCTTTGCCTCATCAAGGCCTAGCAGTGCAGCAGAGGGTGGGGGACCAGTCAGGAAGGGTTGGAGGGAGACCACAAAGTTAATATTTCATAGAATTCCCATTCAAAGTCGATTGTCCCTTCCTGCCCTCAGTCTACAGACACTAATCCAGTTCCTAATTCATTCCTACATAGAGAAAAAATTGTCAATTCAGGCCTTATTTATTTATTTAATGTTATTTTTGATCAATAGCAAAAATTGTTGCTATGACTCTTGCTACACATTAAATGGGAGAAAAGTAAAAAGTAAGTACCATGTTGATTAGGCCCAGCCTGGATGCCATGAATACATTATGGCCTAATGTTTGTTTCTTTGATCTTGGGTGATCAGGAAAAATTTTTAGTCTGAATATGTAATAAATAATTATTTCATGGAGTGAGTAGAACTTAAAAATATAAAATATAAATATTAAAACAATAGCTCACCTTAGCACCCCAGACAAAGCATAATGAGATTTCACCACCACTCATACAATGCTCCTGGATTTAACTCACATGCTGCTATTAATGTTGTATTAGACTCAATGCATAACTCAAAATGTCTAATTTTTTGGGCCTCTGTTGGTGGACCAGACTCTGTTGGTCTCTGGGCAAGAGACATCACTGACAATGCAGAAGAGAGAGTTTTTTGTGAGTTTTTTTGTTTTCTTTTGGCTTGGTTTCTTTCTTTTTGTTGGTTTTGTTTGTTTACCTTTCTCCTCTCTCCCTGCAGTGCCTCATTTTCTTTTCCTTTATCCTCTCCTCTTCTGTCTTTCCTCCTTCATTTTCTTTTTCCACCTCAAAGCTTCCACTTTGGCTCAGGATTGCAGCTCTAGCCCTGCTGAAAATAATTCTCCTGTCTAAAGCAGTTGTCAGGGCTCCTTCCAAATATGAGAGACACAGAGGACAATGTGTCTCTGTCTGTGAGAAGTGGGGTGACCCATGCCTGGAAGCACAACCATCTTTCCATGAGCGGTGATCTGAGCTAATGTCTGTGCTCATCAGTGATCAATGGCAGAGGTACATCCAGGACAACTCCACGTGCACATCATCTACTCATTGTTACTGTTTGAGAAGCCATCACGCTATTGCTCTGCTTTCAGGAGAAAACTCCTCAAACTCTGAGCATTTTTTGCCATTTATATGCTTTCCCTCCTTTCAGACCAGAGCAAAACAGCAAAATGTAGTGGGAGGAGATGGAGCAGGGTTCATTTCTGGGAAATCACCCCTGGCATTTCCTGTCTGATACCTTCAGTTAGACCCGTGGGACAGCCATGGGCCCTGGGGCTGTGACTTCTCTTGGGTCCCTGCCGCCATTTCTCTATTTCTAATCCTCCCCTCTTTTCCTCACCTGGGTCTATCCTCTCCTTGAGCACCACGAAAGCTTTCTTACATGCAGCAGCTTTTGGCAAGGGGTCCCTTAATTCAGTCCAGGTCCTCCTTCTCTGGAACATGGCCAAAGAAAACAGAAAGTCCCAAGGAGCAGACAGCCCAGGGAAATGGAGTGCAAGAAAGAGGGAGAGCAGAGCACAGCAGTGAGTTGTGCCCTGAGCAGACCTTTCCTCACTCTTGAGCAGTCCCTGTTTCTGCCTTCACCTCGTCCCTGCTGCTCTGATGGATGTGCTCAGAAGGGACAGGCAGCTTTGTTGGAAGGGTCAGCAGGGCCGTGCTTTCTGCAGCCAGCTGTGCAGAAGAGGATATTTAGGAAACTTCCCAGTCTGACCCTTCCCAAGGCTCTCTGGCCATCACACTCCGGCCACCAGAGGTGTTCAGTGTTGGGAGGAGCCCCTCCACAGCAGTGGCTGCAGTGCCCCAATGGGCCCTGCTGGACTCCCCACACCCAGCCCCTGTGTCCTCCCTGGTTCCAGCCCAGGTTTCCCAGAGCAGTCTCAGCTGTCTGATTCCATAAAGCCATTTATTCCCAGTGCAGTGACACAGGAATAGCCTGAGATGTTGCTCCAACAGCCTGAGATGTTCCTCCAAGCCCCTCAGTTTTATCCCCTCAGTCTGGATGCCCAAGGCTCGAGTCTGGCTCTTCCTCCCGGGCCCTCAGCTCCTGCTGGGTCTCTCGGTGTCCCTTCCCCAGCGGTGCCACCACTCTTGGTGCCCTTTGTTGGGCTCTGTTGGCAGTTCATGAGCTCTTGTCTGGGGCTCCCACCTGGAGCTCAGCTTGCATCAGGCACTGCAGCTGCCCCAGCCACCTGCACCAGGTGTGTTCACAGCCAGGAGAGGGGAGAGTGGGAGTGAGATGATTTCAGTTTTGTCTTTGTTACCCAGCTTGCTGCTCTATTGGGAATTGCTGAGAAAGCAAAGTAATCGACCCCAAGTGGAGTCTGGTTTGCCCATGGTGGCAGCTGGAGAGGGATGTCCCAGGCTTTATGTGAGCTCTTCAGTTGTATTTTTTCCTCCTATCCAGTTGAGGAGGGGGAGTGAGAGAAGTTTGATGGGCATTTGGCAGCCAGCCTGTAAATATTCTCAGTTCAGTCAAAGAATGAACAGAGACAATTTCTCACAAACTGAACCTAACAATCCTAGGAAAAAAAAAAATCAAACCATTATTATCTCTCTTTCTATAACCATTGTTTATAAAAATGGTTTGCTAGAGTGTACTATTCATAGTGCATCAATAGTGTGAGAGGTTTTCACCTTAAGACCAATCAGGTCTTAGGTCCACTACTGTTCCTATATGAACTGTATATTTCTTAATACTGTACACGAATAATAAAGTGTCTTTCATGCGTTCTGCATCATGGAATGAGTGGTAATTACTCTCTGGTCGGGACACTTCCTGCGTCGACTCCAGCCAAGGTCACTTGTCCTTTCACCATAGATTTCTTCATAGCTGGTCAGGATAACCTCCAGGATTTGAGTCTGAAGGAATGGAAAATGGTCCCTTGCCTCTGAGGAAAATATGACTGGGGTTGAACACCAGGTTCTGCACTCTGCAAAAGCAGAAGGTCTTAATTTTTACCAAGGAAGATGAAGTGTGTGTCTGTGAGAATTCTCAGAGCTCCAGGGCAGACAAGATGGGTTAGGGACCAGCTGGGAGTGCAACAGAACATCTTATCAACTGCCTTGTCTTCTCTAGTGCTGAGATGTTGCTCACCACAGAGATTTTGCCCCTCTTTTCCCTTGCATTGCAGAATGAACCTAGAGAAAATGATACGGGAGACCACAAGCAAGGACTGAGTATCTTGGAAAGAGCTGTATTCCGTTCGGACAGTGATGGAAGGGAAAATCGGTAAATTAAAAAACCCTGAGTAGATCAGAGGTTTGAGTAGTATATTTTGAGGGATCTATGTGTATTTTGAGGGATCTATGTGTCACAAAAAAGCTCTTAAATGCATTTCTAAAACCTAAGAGGAAATATCATCGCGAAGCTTCCTCGTTTTCATTTTTTTCTTTTCAGGTGAACCTAATGGCCACAAAAAAAGGGAGTTCATGGCGGCATGACCAAGGAGGCCAATTTGAGTCCATAAGTAAGTGTGGACTCATGGCTCCCATTGCTCTTGCCTGTGCCCATCCTTGGGAACCTTGGATGGGATGTGTTATCCCTTAGAGAAGTGAGGCCAATGGAGATCTCTCCCATGAACACATTGCCTGCAGAACCCCTTCCAGAGCCCAGCTGAAGGCCTGGCCTTTGGGCTGGGATCAGTTTGGTCAGAGGGGTGACCTCCTTTGACCAGGGACACATCCTACTCTAGCGGGGGATGTTGCTGAGCAGGGCTTTGAGGGTCAGGCTGAAATGAATGTGCCAAGGGACAGTGAAGGGGCCTGGGAGGTTCCTCTCCACTCCTGGTGTGTGGCAGAAGGGTCTCACCCTCTCGTCGGTGTCTGTGCTCTGGTGGGACTGAGGCACCTGTGTGGTGCCCGAGTGCTGTGGCAGCTGAGGCAGCTCCCTGGCCCAGGAGAGCCTCAGTGGGCCCGAGGGTCAGGAACCCCCCAGCACTGCATGGGGCTCCTGGGTCACATGTGGTATGTGTTCTGCCCCAGAACCTGCTCAGTGCAGCCCTGGAGTTCCTTGGGGAAAGGTCCTTGTTAAATACCCTGTCTTTGATTTTATTTTCATGTGCATCTGATGTCCAGTGTCTGTGGCTGCTGGCTGTCTGGCTCAGAAAGGTGTAGAAGTGCTATTCAAAGAGCTAAGTAAGTGTGCTGGATCCCATTGCTCTTGTCTGTGGCCATCCTGGGAACCCTTGGGATGGGATGGGATGGGATGTGTTATCCCTGGGAGAAGTGAGGCCAATGGAGGTCTCTCCCCTGAGCACACTGCCTGCAGAACCCCTTCCAGAGCCCAGCAGAAGGCCTGGCCTTTGGGCTGGGATCAGTTTGGTCAGAGGGGTGACCTCCTTTGACCAGGGACATGTTCTACTCTAGCAGAGGTGTTCCTCACAATTAGTAATAATGTCAAAGACAGAGCACATCCCTTCTGGGATTTCCTTTCCTTTCTTTGAGCACTAAAGGAGGAATCTTACCCTGGGGTTAGCTACAGGGACAAAAGGCAGAAGCCTTTCTGTGGAGGTGAGTGCCAGTCCTTGCCCACACTACCTGGAGACTGAACCCTGCCAAGCAGGAAGGAGATCCAGAGCTCTGTCCTGCATGAGGGCTCAGTGCAGTCAGATTGAGCAATCCCACCTGTCCATAAATTCCCATTTCCAAAGGCCTCCAGCCAGTCCTTTGTTACATTGCCCATCCCCATGCAGATGCCCAGGATGCCAGGGTGCAGAGATGTCCCAGCAGGGGGTTTTCCCAGCACAAGCAGGAGAGGAAACAAAAAACCAACCTGTAGAAGACCTAAGAAGAGACCTGTGGGAACCCAGAACATCCCTCTGGCAGTCCAGGATGGCCAGGACCCATGCCAGGGGGCTCAGAAGCCCTGCCACGGAGCCCAAAACACCAGTGGGTTTGATTATGACCCGTGGAGCCAATTACAGACCTTATATGAAGATCAGCAAGCCACAACAGTTTAAGTAGAATATTAGTGAAGTTGTCACGGGATGGAAAAGTAGATTTTGGGGTTTTTGGTATGGGGGTTCAGGAGGCAAGATGGAGGGAACTGGGTGTGTCCAGCCTTTCTCCTTCTTCTTCTTGGCCTCCATCTTCTGCTGTGATGTTGGCACTTACTGATTGGTTTAGAGTAAAAGCTCACTGTCTAACATAGGTGATAGGTATTGGAAAGTAATTGTAAATATTGTATACATAGTTTTCAGTATAAAGACATAACACCGCCCCGGGGGCAGGCAGAGTGCCTCAGACTGTCCTGCTGAGCTGACCTCGGCAGGGCAGGAGAAAATTTTTTATAGATAAGATAAAATAAACAACCTTGAGACTGAGAAATGAAGAGCCCTGACTCCTTCTTCAAGCGTCAGGCTGGGAAAAGAGACTTTGAACTTTTCTTGGGGTCACTCTGAGCAGCAAGAGACCCTGAGACATTGGCATCCCTGGTGGGCTCCAAGAGGGCACCCAGGCGGGCTCTTGCCAAGCAGCCACGCCACAGCCATCAGCCGCTGAAACCTAGCCCAAGAAGGAAAGAAAACAGGCACTCTCAAGGGAAAAATCCAGAAAGAGTATCTCGACCTCTGCTGATAAGATTCATTTCAAGCTCGACCTGGAAAGAGGAGGACCAGAAGCACGCCTGGAAACCCTCACCTGCAAGCTGCTGGACGGTGACCAGGGCAAACTCCGGACTGACCTTGCAGATGATTCAGCTTTTGGTAAGAAAGGTCAAAATTGAGAACATGGAGGGGACACGCTCCCAGGAACAACCCAGCATCTTGTTAGCCCTACAGGGCATGGCAGCCACACACCCTGTGAAAATCTCTGAGAAAAGATAAAACGGCCTTGAAGCTTTTATCCCCAGCAAGGGTAATGTTAGAGGTAATTTCGTGGAATTCCACGGGGGCTGCCAGCTATCAGCAGGCAGCAGTATTCTCTCGAGGATGGGGGAAGTCATCCCTCCATCAGCAGGCGGCAGTTGCCCTCACCGACCATAGAGGGACAAAGGTAATCCCTAGCAAACAGGTGTGGGAGGAATTGGCATCATCTCCACAGTGCCCAGGGTCCCATGGGTCCCCAGAACGCCCAGAAACCCCAGAACTCTCAGGGGGAGGAGGGCGGAGGGGGTCGGGGAAACCGGGGCAGAGCCGCTTCTCGGCGACTGGCGAACCCGTGCCACGGCGGCGCCGGCCGGCAGCAGCCCGGGGGGGCCGCAGAGGCGGCCGTGGGGGCTGCGGAGGCCGGCGGGGGCCCACGGGGGCAGCGGGGCAGTCGCAGGCACAGCAGCGGCGGAGGCGATAGCGCGCACGGCGGTGCCCGGATCGCAGCAGCGGGCGGTCGGCAGCGTGCAGGGCACGGCCGGCGGCTGCGGGGGCAGCGCCGAGCGGGGCCGGGCCGGGCGGAGCGCGGGAGCGGGAGGCGCAGGGCTGGCGGCGCTGGCGGCGGGCGCATGCGCCATGGCGGCGGCGGCGGTTTCACGCAGGGGGTGCCAAAGCCGCGCGCGAAGGGCAGAACCCGCGCGACTGCGATGGCGGCGGCACCCGGGGAACGCGCACGGGCCGCGGCAGCCGCGCCGGGCGGGACTGAGGCGGACGGGACGGGACGGCTGCAGCGTCCCTGCGACCGCCACGGAGCGCGGCAGGCGCCCGCTGATGACGCACAAACCCGGCAGTCGGAGCGGGGCGGGTTTTTCCCCAGTGCGCAGACGCGGCACGGACGCGGCCGAGCGGGGACCGGAGCCAGAACGGGACCGGGGCAGCGCCGGTGTCGGTCACGGGCACAGGGGGCGTTCCCCAGACCGCGCCTGCGCCGAGAGAAGCGCCGGGGAGGCGCGCTCGGGGCGGGGGCATCCGCACTCCCGTGAGGGCACCGGCAGAGAGCGGGCGCGGTCTGGGTGCAGAGGGTGCCCGAGGGACCGGCCCTGCTCCGGTCCCACGGCAGCGGGCACGCAGCCGGCCCCGGCAGCCAGCACACAGTTTCAGCCTCCATCAAAATCTCAAGCTGGAGCTTTTTCGCGGGTGCAGCGCATGTTGTGTGAGGCACACCGAACTCCTCAACAGCCCGGTCCCACAGAAGTGACGGAAACAGCATTTACCAGATGATCAGGCTTCAGATGCAAAAGATGGACATGTAAAAAAGCTGTCCAAAATCAGTGTAAAGTGAGAAAGCACACAGACTTTTTCCCAAGATACAGAAAAAAGGGGAAACCAGTGCAAATCAGTGGTATTTCAAATACGAGGTAGATGGAAATCTTCTGTTGTGAAAAATGCCTCTCAGGGAGGGAAACCACCATAGAAAGAAAGAAGTATTAGTAATGATTCAATTACCTGAAATGTCTCTGAAGACAGAGCATTTGAGAAATATCAATCAGATCCTATCTGTGGGTCACCAGCTGATTCTCCAATGATTCACAGTTTTGCTGGTATGGAGTTTGTAACCTTAGTTATTTTTGGATTTTATAGGTGATACTGATAAATAAGGATTGTTATTAATGCTATATGAATACTTTAGAAAAGTTGTCATAACCCCTTCAAATACTTCCTGTTGATAAGTTGATTATATAATGAGAATTCTCAGAATTTATTATAAGAATTATGATCAAGGTATTGTTGTAATATTTACAGCCAGCTTTCATGTGTTTCACTGTCTCTTTGTGTGATCATCTGCAAGACATGTGTCTCTTCAGAATCTTGTCTTTTTGTTTCTTAACTACTCATGTTTTTTGGGTTTCTTTTAAATCCAGATTGCCAGTTTTGTGGTTTTCTTCAGTTATTATTTCTTCAGTTATTATAGAGTACTTCAGCTGAGAATTCAAGAGGTTTGCTGTGTTTGAAGAATTTCTCTCCTGACAGAAGTTTCGGAGGGATTCAATTCTTTAATAGTTTGATTGAACTTTAATTGTAAGGTTTCCTATTCATAATTGCTGTTTTTAACAGTCTTGTTTTAAAATGTATTAAGTGATGTCCATCAAGTAGAGTTCGAACTCTGGCCAAGGTCTAGCTCTACTTGAATGGAATGATTGACAATCAACCCAGATGTTTTCTGCAACAAGAAGTATTCAAGTCGTTTTGGCTTGGCAATTTGACCATGTATGATAGCTGAGCCTGTTTTCAAAGGGAGTTTGGAGAAACATGAATCCAGACACGAGTTCTCCAGTTCTCTGTTGTTTTAAGGTTCATCAGCTGTCGCAGACTCTGGGATGACAGTTCAGTGTTGCAGTGATTGATAACTGTATGACTGCAGATGTGTTATTGGTTATGTGTATTATCTGATTGATTTCTAATCGTTATCTTACATTTCCCTATGCAATATTGCATAGAGACTGAAACAGAACAGACCAATGTTTTGTTTTCATATATGCGAAAAGCCAATCATATAATGTGACTTTTTCACAGTGCTGGTAGCACGTAGCTGCAACCCAGCTTTGTCTCCCCTTCCCAGGGAAGTCCTGCTCCATGACCTTTATCTGCCTCCCCAGCAGCTCAGTGTAGGAAAAGCCACTTGAAGTGGCTGATGGATTCTCCCTCAGTTTTTTGCCAGAGGCTTTGAGCCAGGAGGTTCTCTGGAGGGACGCTGGCTCTGGAAACCTCTCCTGAGCTTGCAGGTGTGGAGTAAAACTCCCTGCTGGGCCAGTGAACAACAAGTTATCCTCTGATCCATCTGGGACCCCCATGGCTTGGGGTCAGCCCTTGCTGGGGAGCTGCTGCTTGGGAGAAATAGCCGCTCCCTTTTCATAAGTTTAGAAAGGTTTATTAAACCTTATCAAAAATACAACAGAAGACTGAATAGAGAAAATGTTATGGCGCCAGGAGCAAAGGATTTTCCGCACCATGTGCTCACCCACACAATGGAGGTTTTGCCTTTTAAGCCTTTAGCCCCTCCCAAAATTCTGTCCATTGACCCCTTCTTCACTGTGGAGTGGTGGAGTTTACTTCCTCAAATCTTGATTGGAGGTCAAATGTCACCGTAGTGACAAGGTGACCCTCCCAAATATCCCAACCCCAGGTGTCCCTTGATAACAACTGAGGGGGTAAAAGAAATTTTTCTTAACCTCTGTACATGGTATTTGTCTGTTAATTGTGAGAGTCAATCATTGTGGCATTCACATTCTCTGAACAGAAACACATAATTCTCTCTCTCAAGTTTTTTTTTTCCTGGAGAAGCACAGAGAAAAGAAAGAAAACAATTCTTATCTCTATCATGTGGAATGTGTTAGGAAGATTCTTTACCTGAAATGATTTGTCAGTTGGATTCTGCTGAGGACTGTTTTGTTTCCTTGGCCAATTGGAAAAAGCTTTGTCCTGGCCGTCTGGAGACAGTCACAAGTTTTCTTTAGTATTCTTTAGGATTCTTTGTAGTATAGTATGCATCTTTAATATAGTGTAGTACAATGTAATATAATTTAGTTTAATAAAGCAACTGTTCAGCCTTGTGAATCAATGGAGTCAGCTGCCAATCATTCCCTGCAATGGGGCATCCTGCTTTTTGATAAATCATCGCATTACTCATCTCTCACACTGCAGCTCCTCCCCAAGTGCTTTGCTCTCCTGCACTCACACTTCTCTCTGCCAATCTGTGGCTTATTAAACAGTCTGCTGGCTTTGTCTCTCCTGTGGCTGCAGGCAGCGTAGATTCCTGCAGACACGGAGAGATCTGTGGCTGGAAAAGTTAATGGAGGGGAAAGAAACAGGGAAGGAGAAGGGCTCTGGTGAAGATCGCACTGCCCTCCTGAGGCTCCCGGGGGAGAAGGCAAAGTTGCACCAAGACCCCATGCTGTTCTCTGATGACATTTTTTTCATTGAGCCAATGTAAGTGATAGTTGAAAACCTCATTTTCCTCCTATTCTTCCTCCTCATCCTCCTCCCCCTCTTCCTCCTCCCACCTACTCTACCCCCGGCTGCGGTCACTGGGCAGATCCTCAGCTGGCTCGATGTGCTGGGAGGGAGGACATTGAGTTTCTGGTGCACCTGCAGAGCTCGCCTAAAAATGCCAAATGCTAAAAGCATTTCTGCCCTGGAGGCTCAAGGCAGGGTTGGGAGCCTGACAAAGCCATGCTGTGCTGCCAGGGCTTGAGCTCAAGGGCACTCTGTGCGTGTCCTTGCAGTGTCCACAGGGAGCAGTTCTTGTAGGCAGGGGCTCCCCCCACATGTGAGGTTCAGCAGAGGCTGTTGGACCACTGCCAGCTCACACACTGACCTGAAGCTTGCAATGGTTTGCTGGGAAAGTGAGGCCAAATTCAGCCTACGGCTAATCATAGAAATACCAATCCCCTCCTGTAACCACGCCTTGCACTATTTCTGAGTGTCTCTTCCAGTGTCCTCTGTGAGCCTGGACACAAGGGTGGAAGGTTGAAATGGGCCTTTGGAGTTGTGCTGCACACAGGGACAAAAAACCTTTTCCTTTTCTGTTTCTGCAAGCAAACCACCATGTCCTGCCATCAACCAGAGTCCTGATTCTGAGTACTGGCATTGTGAGAGACAATGAATGCCTGGTGTCTGCACAGTGCAACATCCCTTCTCATCTTGGAGTAAACCCTAGAATAATGCCAGCCTCTGTTTTCTTTCAATACAGGTTAAACTAATATTTTTATTTCCCAGGTTCTGGTTCTGGGCAAATTTGGGAGAGAACCCCTAAAGGGGCTCCTCTCGGAAAGAAGATTCAATCGGCCCCTGCCCCCAACCAGTCCTGGAGAAAAGACCTCCTTGAAGTGGAAAAAACCTGTTTATTAAACAATAAACCCTAAACAGTATTAATCAATAAAACCCCTTGCTGCTCCAAAAGAGATGACAAACTGAGAAAGTCCCTCCCTGGGTTGCAGCTCAGCTCACTCAGTCTCTGATCAGTCCCTCTGGTGCTGGAAATGTCACAGGCCAGGCTCAGCCCGGTGGCCACTGGTGGAGCTGTTGGTGCTCTTCTGGTGTTCAGTCCAGAGCAGTTTTGAACAGGTCCAAAGAAAGGAAAAAAAACCCCACAGTCCAGGGAACTTCTTTGCCTCAGCAAGCTAAATTAACTAAAAGCAAAGGAGAGCTCTGTCCCGCTGTCTGTCCATCCGCAGACAATGCAGTCCAGGAGCAGGAGTGTGGAGGAGTGAGTGCAGTGTCTGAAAACAAACTGCTGCTTCTTCTCTCCCCCCTTCACTCTCTGCAACAAGTCCTAAAGGTGCAACACTTATTATTCAGCATAAACAGAACAAGACGATTTGGGATAAAAGCATCATATAGTCAACCCAAGACAGGGATCATGTTCTCTTCTTGTGAAGAGCCACCAGTGCACAGTGGCAGTAGCATCCCACTGTAGCTGAACAGCTGAGCATTGAGAGCTTCCAGCGCTTTGTTGAGCTGGGTTTGGAGTGTTTCCTTGGGCTCCTTGTGTTGTTCACTCATTACTAATGCTCTAAACAGAGGCTTACAGAAGTGTGGTTGAAAACAAGAAATGTGAAGTTTGAAGAGAACTGTTTTGCTGTCTCTTTCTGCTGTAGGAGGGAGAAATTGGGCCGAATTTTTTGGCCAAAATCAAGGTGACCTTCAAACCCCTGGAAGCACTGGAGTATGGAAGTGTGGCTTACTGAAGCATCTCAGGTACAGCTCCTTTGCCCTGCTTCTCTCCCCCTCAGTGAAGCCATGGTGCAAGCCTGAGCTCACGGGGCTCCCATGGAAGTGCTGGGAAGAGTCCCTGGTCAGCAGGGCAGTGCTGGCACATCCCCCCTGGCCCTGCAGCTCCCAGGGAGTCTCCTGTGCCAGGCCAGGGCTCAGAATGCTGTGTGTGCCTGACTGATCCCAGAACAGCTCAGGCAGTGCAGGGAGAGGTTTTCATGCCATGGCTTTGCCAGCATTCCCCCAAAGGCCAGAGAGCTGCAGAGCAGAACAGCTTTAGTGAACAAGCACTCAGCCCCTGCAGGCCCCTGGCCTCCAGGATGATGGGTCCATTTGACATGGATCCATCATCAGGCAGCAGGAGCTGAGTTACAAATGTGTTCCCTGAGCCTGGATCACCTCCCAGTGCCCAGACAGCAGCAGAGCAGAGGTGACTGAACCCCCCTGAGCCCAGGGTGTTGGTAGAAGGAGCGGCCTTGGCCAGCACCTGCCTCCTCCCTTTGTGGGAATTGAGCCCTTTCAGCTCTGTCTGTGGAAATAGAACACAGTGCTGAGTGTCAGGAGTTGGGGACTTTGGCAACGAAGTCCTGTGTTCCTGGGCCAGGTAGTTTGGCAATTGCCAAACTCTGTAGGAGCTTTGTGCCTTCACTGAATGATTTCAAAGCTCCTCTAAGTGCATGGGAAGAAAACCACAGAATCACAGTATGTTAAGGATGGAATGGACCTTAAAGGCCTTTGGGCAGGGACACCTCCCCCTAGAGCAGGTAGCTCCAAGCCCCATCCAGCCTGGCTTGGAACACTTTCAGGGCTGGAACCTCCACAACAGCCCTGGGGAACCTGCTCCAGTGTCTCACCACCCTCAGAGTGAAAAATTTCTTCCTAATATCTAAGCTAAATTTCCTTTCTTTCAATTTATACCTGTAACTCCTTGGCCTGTCACTACAAGGCAGCAGAGATGTTTTAAACTCAGCGGACTGGTGGCTGAAATTGGAAAGCAGCCCAAGGAATGGGTTAGAAATTAGAAGTCAGCCCCAAGGCTGAGGGAAGAGGAGGGTCCATATCCTCTCCTGCAGCATCAGGAGCTGGTTGCATCCAGCTCAGAGTCAGGGTCTAGCACTGAGGCAACCTGGAAAATCCAGTATAACAGAGGGAATGTTTGTACTGCAATGGACATCTCTCCCCAGGCTGTGAGAGCAGGCTGCCCCTGCAGCTCAGAGGGGAAGGCCAAGGACCCTTGGTAGAATTCAGCTCTCCTACTCTGAACCTTGGGAACATTTCCATTGACACCCCCCACGTCTATGAGCTGAGCAGCAGGGCTTGGGGTGGATCCTGATGGCTCCTGAGGCAGGAGGAAGCCTGGTGGAAGTGTGAAATTGCTGCCGACCTGGGCAGTTGTGAGCAGGGAATATTTGATCTACTGGTGAAATCTGGGAGGGTCTGAAAGGTGTGTCTGTTGTTCATGAAGCCCCAGTTCCTTCTTTGGGAATCAGCTGGGAGGCTTGCTGCAAAACGACCCCTTGGTATATGAAACGAAGCCTGGGTCAAAAAGGGATGTTCAGAGGCTTTTGTGGCAGTGCCAGACACAAGGCACCTTTGGACTGGGCTGTTCAGAAGCAGCTGGAACAAACTGGCTGCCTTTGAGCTTCAGTCCACTGCAGACAGCTTCCAGTCAAGTGTCTCCTGCTTATTGCTGCAAGTCACAGGAAAGCCATCCAGCCTCCTGGCTCAGTGCTGGCCCTTGCAAAGGGCTTGGGAGTTCTTTCCCTTGCTGACCAGTCCCTCACCACACTTCAGCCTTGGTGCATCTCTGGCTCTAGAAAGAGAAAAGTGTTCCTGGGAATAAAGCAAAGCATTTTTCTACCTATTTGCCTCCTCCCCAATAGTGTCAAGTTTGCAAAAAAAACCAAAGAGAGAGCAGCTGAAAGAGGTAGAAAATGAGGCACTACATCATGCCAGACACTTCCAAAAGTTTAGCTGTGGGAGGCAAAGACATGCTGAGTTTTCTTACCAAAAAATGATGCTGTCTATACATTTTGATGCTGATGCCTCATAATCAATGTATTGTTTTCATGACATGGGAAAAGGTGAATGAGTAGATGGTGCTGTTGGAGCTGTGCTCAGTGGGGCAGCAGCAGCTCTGGGGTGATTCCCTACGCAGCTGCAATCAGCCCACGTTGCTCTCAGAGCCAGGTCTGAATGAACTTGGTGATGCTGATCAGAGGTGCACAGCTCTGTGTCCATGGGATAACCCCAGGGTTGTGGACTCCAGTTCTGTGGAGCTGCCACTGCTTTGCAGGAAAACCCAAAGGCAGAACTTGTCCTGTTGTATTTTTTTGCCATTCATAGCATCGTCTGCTATTTCTGGGTATTAATTGCGTCATTAGACAATAACTCACAAGAAGGGAAGATTCCACATGTATTTCCATTTTGCTTTCTTGCTGCTGCAGGTGGAACTGATTAACCTAGGAGCTATTGATGCTCCCTTCACCTATAGCCCTTCAACTGCAAAGGTGAGCTTCTGCTTCAAGTTTGCACCTGAGGATGGCATCATTGCACCAGGTGGGACCCAGACTGCTCAGATCTCCTTCAGTGCCACCATAGTGTGGAGGTTTGAGGAAGAATTCCAGTTCAGTGTGGCTGGATCTCCTATGTCTGCACTCCTGACTATCAAGTAAGGACGGTCAAAGCCAGGCACACGCCCGCACATCCTCAGCACAAGAGAAAGGGGCGCCCCATGTGAGCGGTCCCAGCCCCTCCACGGGTGCAGGATTGGTGCCAAAGCCAGACAACTCTTAGTGGTGGATCACTCGGCTCGTGCGTTAATGAAGAATGCAGCTATCTGCAAGAATTAATGTGAATTGCAGGACACATTGGTCATCCACAATTTGAACACACTTGTGGCCCCATGTTCCTCCCAGGGCTACGCCCGTCTGAGCGTTGCTTGACGATCAGTCGCCATCCAGCGGCCACCACGGTGGTGCGGCTGGGGTTGCCTCACAGGCCAGTTGACTGTGGTCAGCGGCGGTGGTGATGGTGGCTCACTGGTGCCCGGAGGGAAAGCGGTCAGGGGTTTGGCAAGGGATGCGTTTCCCTCGGCAGCCTCAATTTTTTCCCTGTGACCCAGCAGGCGTCATAATCGTCATGGCCGTCATCGTCACTGTTGCCGCGCAGGGCTTTCATCCCCCTATATGCAGACTCAGGGACTGCTCTGTAGTTCCCCACTCCTGGAGTGAGCCACTGGGGCAGAGTTTGTCCTTGCAGGGCCCGTACCGCGGTACGGTGGTGGTGGCAGCTGAGGAGAGTAAGAGACAGTGTTGAAAGCACCGCCATGGGCCGAGAGAAGGGAGAGGGCAAGAGGGAGATGAGGCGCAGGCCTCGCCCCCAGCCTCCCCCCCGCGCGGGCGGCTGTCTGCAGGTGGGTACTGCGGGGTACTGTGCCACTGCGCGTGCGCATGAGGCGAGAGCGCTGGGGACAGATGTTCCGACCCCCTCCTCCCTTCACCTGCCCTCCTCCTCTTCTGTTGTGGTCTCAGGGCGCAAATAGCACCATGGCTTTTCTCTCTCTCTCCACCAAGGCCATCACGTGCCGCCACTCGGCTGGTCCCCCATCAGGGCTGTCTCTGCCACACTTCCTTTTCGGTTCTCATCTCCGGGATGGGGCACTCTGTCTCCGCTTCTCTCCCTCTGGCTTTGTTTTCCCCTGGCGCGTGGGCGCCAGTGGGGGAGGAAGGTGAGGGTAGTAGGTGGAAGAAGCTGGCTGGCTGTTGGCCTGTTGGCATTCTGCTTCTTTAGGAGCTGTATGGGCCAGGAGGTGTGGCCAAGCTTTGGCCTTGCGACCTCAGATCATACATGGCAACCCGCTGAATTTAAGCATATTAGTCAGCCAAGGAAAAGAAACTAACGAGGATTCCCTCAGTAATGGTGAATGAAGCGGAAAAGCCCAGCACCGAATCCCTGCCCCGCAGTGGGGTGCGGGACATGTGGCGTACAGAAGCCCCAATCCCTGGCGGTGCTCTCGGGGGACCCAAGTCCTTGTGATCGAGGCCGCAGTCTGCGGATGGTGTGAGGCCAGTAGCGGCCCCCGTCACGCCAGGCCCGGGGCTTCTCGGAGTTGGGTTGCTTCGGAGTGCAGCCCAAAGCGGGTGGTAAACTCCATCTAAGGCTAAATACTGGCATGAGACCAATAGCCAACAAGTACCGTAAGGGAAAGTTGAAAAGAACTTTGAAGAGAGAGTTCAAGACGGCGTGAAACCGTTAAGAGGTAAACGGGTGGGGCCCATGCAGTCCGCCCAGAGGATTCAACCCAGCGAGTTGCGGTCGGCATGGGTTCAGCGGAACCTCACCTCTGCCTCCCTTCTGTCCCCTGGGCGAACCCCGTCTGCGGGGGCGGGCTGGGGGATGCAGGCTGGTGCGGGCACTGCTGCCCAGCCGGCAGCTGGCCCTGGCCGGGCACATTTCCTCTGCAATGGTGCGCCACGACCGGCTCCAGGTTGGCTGGGAAGGCCTCCGATGGGCAGGTGTTCCAGTGCCGCACGAGCAGCAGCAGGTGTTACAGCCCTCGGGCATCAGGTCTCGCCAAATCCCGGGGCCGAGGAAAAGGACTGCTGCCGCGCCCTCCTCCCCCCACATCGGCGGTGCTGTGGTGGGGGGCATCGTTTCCCTGCCTCTCACAAGGGTGGGGGGGGGGGCGGCATCATCACAGCGCGGCGTTTCGCGCAGGGGTGTGGGGGCTGGGCCTGCCAGTCCCTGGCACCACTGTCAACTGGGGCAGACTGTCCTCAGTGCGCCCTGACCGCGCAGCGCCGCTGGGCCAGGCTCACGGGCCGCGCTGGGGCGCCCGGAGTCCGCAGCAATGTCGGCTACCCAGCCAACCCGTCTTGAAACACGGACCAAGGAGTCTAGCACGTGTGCGAGTCAGGGGCCGTTGTCGAAAGCCCGCGGCGCAATGAAGGTGAGGGCCGGCGCGCGCCGGCTGAGGTGGGATCCCGGGTGCGTGTCGCGCCTGGCAGCCCCGGGTGTACCACCGGCCCGTCTTGCCTGCCGCCCCCTCGTGGGGCCGGGGAGGTGGAGCGTGAGCGTCCGTGCTAGGACCCGAAAGATGGTGAACTATGCCTGGGTAGGGCAAAGCCAGAGGAAACTCTGGTTGAGGTCTGTAGCAGTCCTGACATGCAAATCGGTCGTCCGACCCGGGTCTAGGGGCGAAAGACTAATCAAGCCATCTAGTAGCTGGTTCCCTCCGAAGTTTCCCTCAGGATAGCTGGCACTCGGCAATGGGCAGTTTTACCCAGTAAAGTGAATGATTAGAGGTCTTGGGGCCAAAACGATCTCAACCTATTCTCAAACTTTCAATGGGTAAGGGGGCGGGCTCACTGGCGTGGAGCCACACCATGGAATGCGAGTGCTCAGTGGGCCACTTTTGGTAAGCAGAACTGGCGCTGCGGGATGAACCGAACGCCGGGTTAAGGCGCCCGATGCCGACAGTCATCAGAGCCCAAAAATGGTGTTGGTTGATCTAGACAGCAGGATGGTGGCCATGGAAGTCGGAATCCGCTAAGGAGTGTGTGACAACTCACCTGCCGAATCAACTGCCCTGAAAATGGATGGCGCTGGAGCGTCGGGCCCATACTCGGCCGTCGCCGGCAGTACGATGCCCGCAGGGGCTAGGCTGCAACGAGTAGGAGAGCCACTGCGGTGCGCCTCGAAGCCAGGGGCGTGGGCCCAGGTGGAGCTGCTGCAGGTGCAGATCTTGGTGGTAGTAGCAAATATTCAAACGAGAGCTTTGAAGGCCAAAGTGGAGCAGGGTTCCATGTGAACAGCAGTTGAACATGGGTCAGTCGGTCCTAAGCGATAGGCGAGCGCCGTTCCGAAAGGGCATGTGATGGCCTTTGTTGCCCTCAGCCGATCGAAAGGGAGTCGGGTTCAGATCCCTGAATCCGGAGTGGCGGAGACGGGCGCCGTGAGGCACCCAGTGCGGTGATGCAACCGATCCCAGAGAAGCTGGTGGGAGCCTCAGGGAGAGTTTTCTTTTCTTTGTGAAGGGCTGGGTGCCTTGGAATGGATTCATCCCGAGCGAGGGGCCCTCACCTTGGAAAGCATTGCGGTTCCAGAAGCATCCGGTGAGCTCTCGCTGGCCCGTGAAAATCCGGGGGAGAGGGTGTAAGTCTCGCGCCGGGCCGTACCCATATCCGCAGCAGGTCTCCAAGGTGAACAGCCTCTGGCATGTTGGAACAATGTAGGTAAGGGAAGTTGGCAAGCTGGATCCGTAACTTGGGGATAAGGATTGCCTCTAAGGTCTGGGTCGGTCGGGCTGGGTCGCGAAGCGGGGCTGGGCGCGTGCCGCAGCTGGACGAGGTGCTGCTCGTGGGTGAGTGCGCTCCGCGTGGCCTGCCCGGGCACCGGGGTGTGCACGCGCGCAGTGGCGACTCTGGACACACGCTGGGCCCTTCCTGTGGATCGCCTCGGCTGTGGCGGGCGCCGCCTACTCCCCCCCTCCGCCCACCCTCCGCCTTGCCACAGCTGGCGCCCCAGTGGCGGCCATCATTGTTGCGCACCGCTGCCCCAGCGGTTCCCGCCGGTGGGGTTCCCGCGGTGTGCGGCCAGTGCGTGCGCAGCCGCAGCCAGCATAGGCTGAGCGGTTCGTGCGGGGGAGGGTCCCCGGGGGAGGGTCTCCGGGCCAGCGCCCCGCCTCAGTCAGTGCCTAGCAGCCGGCTTAGAACTGGTGCGGACCAGGGGAATCCGACTGCTTAATGAAAACAAAGCATTGTGAAGGCCTGAGGCGGGTGTTGACGCGATGTAATTTCTGCCCAATGCTCTGAATGTCAAAGTGAAGAAATTCAATGAAGCGCGGGTAAACGGCGGGAGTAACTATATTTACTAACTGGGCATAGTCGCGGAAGTCGCACCTCCTCGTGGTCCTGCCGGATACCTTCGTGGTAACTGAGTCGACTTCTGCCCCAGTGTGAGAGAGGGCGCATATCAGCCCTCCCTGTCGTTGGACTCACCACCCAATGATAGTTTCACGAATTGCTGAAACAAAAAGGTTGGCACAGTTAGTTCGCTGTTGCACAGAGCCTTGTCCATGGGCTGTTGTTGACACAGTTGGTAGTTTGAGAGAGGGTCAGCTACTATATGCTTCTACTCTCACTTGGACTTGTCACTTTATTGCTTACCAGACTGACAAAATGGCTTTGCGTTATATCTTGACTACCACTCAGACTGACCCATTAGATCTAAGGGTCATTGATGTCAAATTACCATCTATGCCCTGTGTGCCCAGGGAAGAGGGATTCGATCTTGTAAGTTTGGAGTTTTTTAACTCCAGAATTGTTAAAGAAGATGGTGTACATCATGTGGATGTTTGGTAGGGTTTGGGGCAACTCCCTGAGCCCTATGAGATCTCCCCTATGGGGATGGCCCAGGATGAGGCTGAGAGTGCGGTGGGAGGTACCGAAGAGCCCAAAACACCTGAGGCTGAGAGCGCGATGGGAGCTAGTGAAGAGCCCAAAACACCCGAGGCTCCTCACGGGTCTGAAGGTGGTGGTACAACGCCAAGAACACCTGTCGTGTCCATGCCTGACAAACAACCATCT
The DNA here is from genome assembly GCF_035770615.1 of Melospiza melodia melodia. Taxonomy (NCBI): domain Eukaryota; kingdom Metazoa; phylum Chordata; class Aves; order Passeriformes; family Passerellidae; genus Melospiza; species Melospiza melodia. The sequence goes on from NC_086210.1 coordinate 1,476,357, forward strand.
TGTCCTTGTTGTGAGACCTGGTTTACTAGGATGTTGGGGCTGATTGACCATCTCAAAAGGGCGCACGGGCAGAGAAAGATCATTTTCAGGTGTTCAAAATGTGGTAAACAAAATATAAAATACCACAGTATCTCCTGTCACATCCCGCGCTGCAAGGGGGTGGTGTGTGTGGCTCCCACTGGGGAATGGGTCTGTGACGTATGCCAACGTGGGTTCGCTACTAAGACTGGCCTGGGTCTGCACAAGAGAATAAGACATCCTCTTCTGCGAAATGTGGAGCGGATTGTTGCTTCTCATCCCAAAGAGTCATCGGCCTGAGGGGCCCACAAACGGGTATGGACTAAGGAGGAATAGGCTCTTCTGGTACAATTGGTGGACAAGTTTGCCAGTAAGCGGAATATCAACCAACTTATAGCGGAGCATATTCCAACTAAAATGGCAAAGCAGATTAGTGATAAAAGGCGTCCCTCCGTGAAAGGTCATGAAGGACTAGTAGGTGCCACTGGAACTGAACGTCCTGCCGGATCTGGTAAGGAGGGATGCCCAAGGAGGGACAGTTAAAGCTCCAATTCCGGAAAGTCATCAAAGCGGGATTATCGTTTGGCAAATTGACCATGTATCGGGAAGCCTTCAAGAAAGTTCTTGATGGGCAAGATCCAGGTCAGGTGGTGAACGATGTTTATAAGGAGTTTCTTGGTATTCTGGGTGTGCCTAGCCAAACTAAATCTATCAAGGGTCAAAAGACGCAGGCATCCCGTGGCCAAAAAGCATCCAAAACTCTATCAAATTGGATGCGCAGAAGAGATATTAAGAGGGGAAAATTCTTGAGGTTCCTACTGCTGTACGAGTTACATAGAAGGTGCCTCATACGTGATCCTGGACAGCACGGAAGCCTCTCAGTGCCAATTACCATCAAGTGTTCTCCATGATCACTTTAAAAGAAGGTGGGATACATCTGATATATTTGGTGGCCTACTTGATTTCCCTCCATTTAAGGAGGCGGATAACGCCACATTCGAGGCCTTAATTACTGGAAAAGAGATTGATAAGAACATGAGAGAGATGTGTAAAACCTCTGCTCCCGGGCCAGATGGGATCACTTTGGGTCAGATTATTGCAAAAGGCCCAAAGTTTTCCCAGTTGA